>NC_054708.1:86495313-86535313 GCF_016097555.1 Gigantopelta aegis | reverse complement strand
GTGTATCACCCGAACAACACCACCAACACCTGGTACGACGACAACAACAACAGCAACGATGGCGACGATGGTTTTATCGGAGAGGACGCGACGACTACCATCATCACAGTGTTAAAAGGAATCGTGATTGTGTCCATCATTCTGGGAGCGATATTCGGCAATGTTCTCGTGATTACCAGTGTCATACGGTTCGAGCGACTGCGAGTGATTACCAATTACTTCATCGTTTCCCTGGCCTTCGCCGACCTCCTGGTAGCCATGTTGGTCATGCCTTTCAACGCCAGCATCGAAATCAGCGGTAAGTGGGTGTTCGGACGCATCATGTGCGACGTGTACAACGCCAACGACGTTCTCTTCAGCACGGCGTCCATACTGCACCTGTGCTGCATCAGCATGGATCGCTACATCGCCATCATCCACCCGCTACAGTATGAGATCAAAATGACTAGCGGTCGCGTGGCCATCATGATCACCAGCACGTGGGTGGCGTCGATTCTCATTTCGTATATCCCAGTCCATTCCCAACTTTATACAACCCAGCAGAACAACCGGGCCTTGGACCAGGACCCGGAGACGTGCACGTTCATCGTGAATAAAATCTACGCCGGAGTTTCATCGTCCGTTTCTTTCTGGATTCCGGGCACGATTATGGTTTTCGTTTATGCAAAGATCCTCCTGGAGGCAAGAAAGCAAGAAAAGTTCATTCAATCCTCGGCCATGTACATGCGCTATAGCGATGCACACGAACGCCATAGCAACGGCGCAATTAGGGAAGGGGAAGTTCAGCGGTTCGAACGAAAGCGGATGAAGCGGGAACACAAAGCCGCCAAGACTCTCGGCATCATAATGGGAGCCTTCCTCCTGTGTTTCTTACCTTTCTTCCTGTGGTACGTGATCACCACTATGTGCGACTACTGCCCCTACCCCCCGGTTATAGGGGGGATGCTATTCTGGATTGGCTATTTTAACTCGTGTTTGAACCCCATTCTTTATGCTTACTTCAACAGGGATTTCAGAAGTGCTTTTAAGAAAATTTTACGAATTCAAAAAATGCCATGTGACCGAACGGACCCCACGACGCAGGCTCTCAACACAGCGTACGCCGATTTGAGGGAGTCCGGTAATGTGCGCATGTCCGCCAGTTCGGCCGGCAGGTGTTCTAACTCCTGATAGTGCACGTGCGTCTCTTTACTAAATGTTTGTTGTATATAAATTATATTATATATATTTTACATGCAATTTCAGTCAACGTTATCTGCTGCGGTTTGGGCTTACTTGTTCCAGCACGTATTTATTTAAATCTAGATTATTATTCACCATGCAAATTATGCACAGATTATTTTCAAAATGTTCGTTGGTTTAAATTAAAACACTTTAATGTAAACTATTATATTTGTTTCTTTTTTCATAATATAAGATTTAAAAAAAAAAAAATCTTTTATTCAAACCTGATTATTCGAAGAAAAAGAAATAGTTTGCTAAAGAAAAGATGGGATTCCGGTAATATGTTCTATCTTTCATATACACCATATCTCGAATATCCTCTAGCCGGGTTCTGTTCTATCTT
The DNA here is from genome assembly GCF_016097555.1 of Gigantopelta aegis. Taxonomy (NCBI): domain Eukaryota; kingdom Metazoa; phylum Mollusca; class Gastropoda; order Neomphalida; family Peltospiridae; genus Gigantopelta; species Gigantopelta aegis. The sequence continues at coordinate 86,533,746 of NC_054708.1, read as the reverse complement.
TCATATACACCATATCTCGAATATCCCCTAGCCCGGTTCTGTTCTATCCTTCATATACACCGTATCTCGAATATCCTCTAGCCGTGTTCTGTTCTATCTTTCATATACACCATATCTCAAATATCCTCTAGCCGTGTTCTGTTCTATCTTTCACATACACCATATCTCGAATATCCTCTAGCCGGGTTCTGTTCTATCTTTCGTATACACCATATCTCGAATATCCTCTAGCCGTGTTCTCGTTGTAGCGCTAGAGTTCATTTAGTGTTAAAAACGGTTAATCTTGACATTTCCACCGACAGAAGGATCGTCAAGTACTCTGGCTAAAGCACACTTTCGTAAATCTGATGTCACAGTCCTTTAGTCTGATTTTTTTGGTGAGTGACCCATTGTGTTTCTGTTAAAGGGACATTCCTGAGTTTGCTGCATTGTAAGATGTTTCCGACTAATAAAATATTGCTACGATTAAACTTACATATTAAATTTATTTTCTTGTTTAGAATATCAGTGTCTGTATATTCAGTGTGTTTCTTGTCATCTTAATATTTGTAAGAAGCCCAAACTGGATTTTGTCTTCAAATAATTTCGTACGTACGTACGTACAAATATTAGAACGATCAGAAACACTTTTAATATACAGCCACTAATATTCTAAACAAGAAAATATATTTAATATGTAAGTTTAATCGTAGAAATATTTTATTAGTTGATAAAATCTTAAAACATTGCAGCAAACTCAGGAATGTCCCTTTAAGGATTTTATTTTATTATTTCTAAATGCATTGTAACCAGGTATGTGGTGACGTACCGGCATACGCTAATCTCTTAGAAGCTGTTTAACAAATACTTGACATTTTCTATGAAAAGAGTATATAATAAAGCTGTTAAATAACAAATACCAAAGAACTAACTATTTTTTTGATTGCTTGGAGACATTTTAAAAATAATATACTGCGTTAAAGATTCGTCCACACGGTGCGACGAGTAGTAACGGTTTTTATTACCCATATGGTTAAACTATCTTGGTTCATATGAAACATTTATGAGAACGTCGGTCAAACGAGGTCAGTGATACATGAATTAAAATCCATTATGAGTAATACTTAGGGTATTAAACTCTCTACCATTTCGTATCAAGTTATGTCCCTCGTTAAATAATATTCATGGCCAGTCGCTAAAACTCGTGAAATAATTTTTATTGTCACCAGCTGAAGTTCGTGACAACTGCAAATTATTGCATAACCATGATATGAAATGGAAGCTCGTCTAATAGCCTATATGTACGATATGATGTTGTTAAAATCAGTATTAGGAGAGTGAAATGAACTGAGATCTTACTAACGTCTCTGTCTCGCGAACTGTCATTCCTAATGTTGTGTTACGGCTTGTTTAACTACCGGCAGATTTAATCAGGCGGTACTTTGATTGGTTGAAAGAAAAGTATTATGAGCACGGGATAACGTTGTGTTTAGTGGGGTCTATTAACAAAGACTTACACGTGGAATGACACTAAGTTCCGAGTTCAGTCTCGGCGTGCACCACACACCATGTTACAATTGTACAATTGTTGTATGTTATTATAAAACTGCCATTACTAGCAAACCTTTTGACATCGAATAGCCGATGATTAATTAAGCAATGTGCTCTAGGGGTGTCGTTAAGCAAAACAAACTTTAATTTTACTGTCAAACCAAGTAGTGACTCTGCTGTTGTTTTACTACAATAATTGAAAATCTGTTTGACTGATGTCGGGGTGGGCGTCAGGTTATGCATGCTACTTAGTCGTCACAGAGTCTAGCAATTTAAAACAGTTAATATTGTCAGTGGCATACGCATCCATATAGTATGAACATTTTGGGTTATGTAGTGTCAGACGGATTTTTATTACACACCTATTCAATCTTACTATGGTGATAAATACATTTTCAAACCATGTGCGATCTAGGCCGAAACTTGTAAAAGGGGTTTTTACTGGCGTTTATTAGCGCTTTTTTTATTACTGACTTCATGTCTGATCTACAAATTAGGTCACATCGTATTTGAAACATTTCACAAGATTCCCTAAGAGTGATTTTTAACGTTAAGAAAATCCACGAAAGGAGGATTGATTAATATAGGCTATTTAAAACTTTTGTACACTCTGAAATACCTTTCAAATGAACAGGTTTGACCAAATTACTATATCAAGAAAATAACTACGTTTAAAACTCAAATACTGCTAATTGTTGTGCGAGTGCTACATGCTGTACCTAAAGGTGAACGAGAAAAAAAACCCCATGTTTTAACACATACACAAATGCACCATTCATTGTTGTAAAAGAGCCAATACCTTTGCTATAGACCATTGCCAGGCTATAGTATGTTCCAATACTGTCAATAAGTGTTACATGTACTTTGTGTTTTAATCGTTGCTATGGGCGGGGACTAGTTCAGTCGGTAGAGCGCTTGCCGCTGTGCATCGACTGTAGGTTTAAACTCCGATTAGCGACTCTTTTCTTCCGCGTCACAAACCAGTGTCCCATTTACCAAAGGCGGCGGTATGTGCTGTCGTGTCCATGGGAATGCATATAAACGATATATTGCAGCTAATGAAAAACGTGGAATAGAACAGAATAGAATTCTCAAACGTTTTACATTAAACGGCCCAGGATTAATAAGACAATGTGCTATAGCTATGTCGTTGGCACTTTTCTCTGTACTGTCTCATAATTTAGTTTTATCGTCCATGACTCTGAAAATGGTACGGATCTTTCATTTTCATACCTCATTACTCCACGCCCCGTATACTGTTCGATTTCTATACTTATTTTTATACGTAATATCCCGTTTGAAAATTTCAGTATGCTGATTTGCCAGCAATATGATATTTAAAAACACGTGATTTGTATTATAATTCATAAATAACATATAAAGAATAAGTTCGTTTTGTTTAACGACAACACTAGAATACATTGATTTATTAATCATCGGCTATTGGATATCAAACATTTTGTAATTTGGAAACCGGCTACATGTTTCCATTCTTAGGTCAGGTCAGGTCATAGGGTTTTACGTGCACATTCAGAACAAGCTGTTGTAGCGCACGCCTGTCGTCCATGACAGGAAAGGTGAGGGGAGGGGAGAGGAGGGACCGCCTGCACTGGCAGGTGCAAGGGAGCACCAGCAGCCCGATCGAATCGGTAGCAGGCGGATGGGGATGGTGGTGGTGCTATGGAATTTTGAGTGGAGCCGTTAATGCCAAAGAGAAAAGGGGTGCGCAATTTTGATTGAGGAAATTTGGCGCAATTTTGAACGGTCGGTCGAAAGGAAAATGGCCGAGCTAATATAGGTTTTGATATTAGTGAATCGAGAGTAGCTCGTTTCCATTTTTAGCAAAGGATCTTTTATATACGCCATCCCACAGACAGGATATACCAGTGGTGGTGCACTGGCTGGAGTGAGAAATAGCCCAGTGGGTCCACAGACAGGATATACCAGTGGTGGTGCACTGGCTGGAGTGAGAAATAGCCCAGCAGGTCCACAGACAGGATATACCAGTGGTGGTGCACTGGCTGGAGTGAGAAATAGCCCAGTGGGTCCACAGACAGGATATACCAGTGGTGGTGCACTGGCTGGAGTGAGAAATAGCCCAGTGGGTCCACAGACAGGATATACCAGTGGTGGTGCACTGGCTGGAGTGAGAAATAGCCCAGTGGGTCCACAGACAGGATATACCAGTGGTGGTGCACTGGCTGGAGTGAGAAATAGCCCAGCGGGTCCACAGACAGGATATACCAGTGGTGGTGCACTGGCTGGAGTGAGAAATAGCCCAGCGGGTCCACAGACAGGATATACCAGTGGTGGTGCACTGGCTGGAGTGAGAAATAGCCCAGCGGGTCCACAGACAGGATATACCAGTGGTGGTGCACTGGCTGGAGTGAGAAATAGCCCAGTGGGTCCACAGACAGGATATACCAGTGGTGGTGCACTGGCTGGAGTGAGAAATAGCCCAGTGGGTCCACAGACAGGATATACCAGTGGTGGTGCACTGGCTGGAGTGAGAAATAGCCCAGCGGGTCCACAGACAGGATATACCAGTGGTGGTGCACTGGCTGGAGTGAGAAATAGCCCAGCGGGTCCACAGACAGGATATACCAGTGGTGGTGCACTGGCTGGAGTGAGAAATAGCCCAGTGGGTCCACAGACAGGATATACCAGTGGTGGTGCACTGGCTGGAGTGAGAAATAGCCCAGTGGGTCCACGAACGGGGATTGATTCCAGAAAGAGCGCGCATCAGGCGAGTGTTTTACCCCTGGCCTAGGACCTGCCCTGTAACACATAAAGCTTCCAAGTTTCTGCTTTTGTGACTTTATTTATAAAATTAGTTTAACATCTAAATTCGAGATACTTTTATCTACTTCATGTTATGTTAAGACCTTTTACAATAGAAGTACTATTCTCTCATGAATAGTTGAAACTGTTTTAAATTATCAACTTTATTTTAAGGCCTGAACAAAACAATTGTATGTTTCCAGGAACTCGTCCTCATCTATTATTTTTATTTCTTCTGATTTTTGAATTAACATATATGTGCGACGGGTAGTATAGCATTTTACATGGACGCGTTGGGGTGATTGTAGTAAATAAACAAAACAGCCTATACTACTTTATTTTGACACGTTCATGGAAACAGATATTTATTTATTTATTTTGTTTTGGCCTAAGTATTTTTATTTCGATATGTTCCAGTATAGAAAAAGAAGCTAAACTTCAAAATTCTACTGCATTTTGAGAATGAATCATGTGGAGAAATATATGTGGTTTAATCATACATTTGCTTGTTAGTATTGGTTTAGTTTTTAAAATGGCTATCAGGTGTTTACAACTCGAGACACGTGAAATCTAATTACCAAGACCCGAGGATGTCCATGGAAAATAGCTTTATGTGGGCTGCTAGCTCCAGTGAAAGTCATATGTAAATACTCGTAGTCTGTATAGAGATCTCACCGCGGACCGCTTCTGGTTACCGTTTGTTTAGTTCCGAGTTGTAAACTACTAAAACATGGCGTCCAAACAGGGCTGGGCCTGTCACAAAAATAGGAAAAAGTGTAATTTTGAAATTAAAATTGACCCGTTTTTAGTCTACCTGGAGTCGACCCTGTATTACCGTGTCCAAATGTTTTATGTTATTTTAGGCCACCTGGAGTCGACCCTGTATTACCGTGTCCAAATGTTTTATGTTATTTTAGGCTACCTGGAGTCGACCCTGTATTACCGTGTCGAAATGTTTTATGTTATTTTAGTCCACCTGGAGTCGACCCTGTATTACTGTGTCGAAATGTTTTATGTTATTTTAGTCTACCTGGAGTCGACCCTGTATTACCGTGTCCAAATGTCTTATGTTATTTTAGGCCACCTGGAGTCGACCCTGTATTACCGTGTCCAAATGTTTTATGTTATTTTAGGCTACCTGGAGTCGACCCTGTATTACCGTGTCGAAATGTTTTATGTTATTTTAGTCCACCTGGAGTCGACCCTGTATTACCGTGTCCAAATGTTTTATGTTATTTTAGGCTACCTGGAGTCGACCCTGTATTACCGTGTCGAAATGTTTTATGTTATTTTAGTCCACCTGGAGTCGACCCTGTATTACTGTGTCGAAATGTTTTATGTTATTTTAGTCTACCTGGAGTCGACCCTGTATTACCGTGTCCAAATGTTTTATGTTATTTTTGTCTACCTGGAGTCGACCCTGTATTACCGTGTCCAAATGTCTTATGTTATTTTAGGCCACCTGGAGTCGACCCTGTATTACCGTGTCCAAATGTTTCGACCCTGTATTACCGTGTCCAAATGTTTTATGTTATGTTAGGCCACCTGGAGTCGACCCTGTATTACCGTGTCCAAATGTCTTATGTTATTTTAGGCTACCTGGAGTCGACACTGTATTACCGTGTCCAAATGTCTTATGTTATTTTAGGCTACCTGGAGTCGACCCTGTATTACCGTGTCCAAATGTTTTATGTTATTTTAGGCCACCTGGAGTCGACCCTGTATTACCGTGTCCAAATGTCTTATGTTATTTTAGGCCACCTGGAGTCGACACTGTATTACCGTGTCCAAATGTCTTATGTTATTTTAGGCTACCTGGAGTCGACCCTGTATTACCGTGTCCAAATGTTTTATGTTATTTTAGGCCACCTGGAGTCGACCCTGTATTACCGTGTCCAAATGTTTTATGTTATTTTTGTCTACCTGGAGTCGACCCTGTATTACCATGTCCAAATGTTTTATGTTATTTTTGTCTACCTGGAGTCGACCCTGTATTACCGTGTCCAAATGTTTTATGTTATTTTAAGCTAGGATCGGTCGTGTATTTTATTACAAGGATGGTGACACTTTTTTGACCTTGATTTCATCGTAAACATAATTTCCTTTTCCCTATTTCCTGCTAACAAGGCGATATTTGGGAATACAACCGAAATCAGCGCTTTCCCTAATGGACATTCTAATAACATTTTCACTGATAATAGGCTTTAATCCTTTCTTAGTAGTTGGCTTTTTTCTTTCTAAATGCGAGTTATATTGATTAGGTCGACTTTGCGTTTCAATCAAGATATGTGTGTGTTTTTTCGTCTTCCCGGCAGCACGCAACCCACTGGACACTGACAGCCATTTCATCGTCGTTAATTACATATTTGTGTAGGGTTTCTGACTGAACGCCGAGTTGATCAATGCAGACGTTACAGGCGACAGTTAGCGTGTCCCAGCCGTATGTCATTTAAAAAAACAAAAACAACAAACAACAACAACAACAACAAAAACAACAACAAAAACCGCCATAGAAACCAATGAGTGTTTTCTTTAGGCCACTATACGTTGTATTTGTCATTTACTTTAATTTCAACTTAGTTTCGTGCTTATATCCAATTGAAGTTCAAGCACACATCTCAGCTATCTGGACTGTCTGTCCAGGACAGTGGGTTAGTTGTTTGTGGTTAGCGAGAGAGAAGAGGGTGTAGTGGTCTTACACCTACCCACCGAGTCGTTAAAACTCACTCTGGGTGGGAGCCGGTACCGGACTGCGAACCCAGTACCTACCAGCCTTATGTCCTATGGCTTAACCACGACACCGCCGAGGTCTGTTTTACTTGTTAGTTGAAGGGTCTATATTCGTCATGGTACGATAGGCTTGAGTTTAATTTAATCTTGTGCTAGCTATTTAGCATGGGTTTTTTCTTGACTATCGACACGCTGCTGTTACAGGGCAAGCGTTTCAATGTGAGCGTACACCCACTGATTGCAATTCGGCACGTGCTAACATTTCCCAGCATACGTCACTCTGAACACATCGGTCAGTAGTGGAATCGGTCGATGCGTTCCGAGTAGGTATGTTTAATATACGTGTATGTGGTTGACAGCAGTCGGTAAATCCTCTTCGTGTAAGTTAACATCTGACAACGTACATCTTCGCTTAAACTTTCGTTACACCAAACAGACGCGTTCAGCGGCATTTAGTGCCACTAACGTTCGCAAACGATTTATTGGTTCAAAAGTGATTCATTCGGTTTAACACACAAACACACGCACGCACGCACGCACGCAAGCAAGCACACACAATTAGACCACGAGCGGTTTTTTCCAGTTCAATCCCGGTGAATTCAGCCTAGTACATGTTCAGGAAACGAGCGCTCGCAAACAATTTGACTGTTTTCCATACTTTTCCTACCTTATGCTGAAACCCCTTGCAGCTGATCGAAAAGAGTAGTCCATGAAGTGGCGACAGCGGGTTTCCTGTCTCTATATCTGTGTGGTCTTTAACCATATATCCGACGCCATATAACTGTAATTAAAATGTGTGGAGTGCGTCATTAAATAAAACATTTCCTTCCTTCCTGAAATATTAATGTTATGCTAGATGTTACAACCAGTCTAATAAGCGGGGACTTTTGTTTCCCTGGTCTGTGTAGTTGATTTTAGCTGACAGAGTTGTTCCACCTATTCGTACTGGGAACTCTGCTATCGTTACTATGAATCTGTACCATACGACTATCATCGACTTGTGATGTTTCCATCGATTTAGAGTTGTTCAAACCCCAAACGTACACGACCCAGCCTGGGTTTCACCACACCCAGATAGCAGCGTATCATTGCAGGCGTTACCAGTACATAATGATTGTGAAAGTAGCTATTGTTAATATAGAACAACAAGGTGTAAATATTGAAATTCCACGCTGTTATTGAACTGCGTGCATAGCTAATGATTCGTCATGGCACAAACAGTTCGTCTGTCTGACTTCGTGTAAACATGTGTACACGCTGGTATGCTTAATTGTTATAGCCTTCATCAAAGGCCGTGGCATGTGCTACCCTGTCTATGGGATGGTGCATTTAAAACGATCCACTGCTGCTAGTGGAAACATGTAGCGGGTTTCCTCCCTAAGAATATATGTCAAATTACCAAGTGTTTGACATCTAATAGCCGATGATTAAGAATGAGTGTATTCTAGTGGTGTCGTTAAACAAAACAAACTGTAACTTTAACTCTTCACACCACCTCTTCAAAGTCGCTCTACATTATTCATCGTCTCTCCCTGTCTGTCTGTCTGCCTGTCTGTCTACCTCTCTATCTATCTGTATGTGTATATCATATTGGAATTATCTATATTTTGTGTATACGCTTACCTGTCTATTTCTCTATCTGCCAGTCTGTCTACCTGTCTGTCTGCCCACTTGCCCGCCTGTCTATCTGTCTGTCTGTCTGTTTTTGTTCTTTAAACCAAAAAAAATATCAAAAGTTTCAATAGTTCAATTGGATCAGGTCGAATATTTCCACCTTTTTTTCTGACTTAATGCTTAATGCAGTCGCTTATTGTTTGTATATCGGTTAAACGAAACTGGATCGCCCGATAAACGTCTACTTTAAAAAGCCATTAGACGATTTCTGGGGTGGGGTTTTTCGATTGTTAATTAAATCATTTGTTCGTTTGGTTATCTTTTCTTTTTGAAACAAAGCCCTATCTTTCTACTATGTGGAATAGATGTATAATACTAAATAATGAAATAATTCCAAGTTAATTTTTAGAAGCACGAACTAACCCCCCCCCCCCAAAAAAAAAAAAAAAAACCCCACAAAAAAACAAAACAACAACAACAACAACAAAAAAAAACCCAAAAAAACAACCAAGGAATATAAAAAGTACACCCCCCATAAAAAATACTCCTCCCCCAACACCCCCCTCCCCCAAACAAACAAACAAACAATTTAAAAAAACCCCACTAAAACTAAACACCAAAAACAACACCAAAAACAACCAAACAACACAAATAATAACAAGAAAAACAACAAAAGTACTACAAACAAACACACAAACCATGAAACAACAGCAACAACATCAACTGCGTTTTTATCTAAATCATTTTATTGACAACTAAAACGTATGATGTAAGAAAAATACTGCGCCAAGCGAAACTCACGTGATGTTTTATATAAAAACTTGATAGCGTTGTGCAATTAAATTCTAAATAACATTTAGATATGATGGATTTAAGTGGGAGAGGTTAGGGCTTAGTCGATTGATACCTTTAAAAGCAGACAATGTTCAGATTGACTGGCTGAACCTTTGGCTACTGTTTTGTGAAGATTTGTTTTTGAATGTAATGTGTACGTTGCAATTTGGTTTTAAAATACAGTTCAGTGAACTTCATTACGACCACTATAGCCGTGGTTTTGATCTTGTTGGGGGATTTAAAACGAAGCCCTCCGATAGGCTCCTACTGGAATTAGTTTCCGTGGTCATGGACTGGTTAATTTATAAACATGTAACCAGCGTTGCAAAACACCCGGCGGCAGTCTACTCCCATCTAGCGTTTTGCGTTGTTAAGACAACAAGTAAACAAAGATTATTTCCAACAAGACTTTAATGTTAGCGGGCGATGTGTAAAATTACTCTTTCTCGTTAAATTCCATCCTATAGGTCATATTTTATATTTATTTTATGACCTCGTTTAATTCCGGTTGGTCTATGGTAAAACCGTAGGTTTCATTTTGTTTATCTCAGGCATTTTACAATCATACTTAAGACTTCATAACATTAATATACTAGGATCGGCGGTGGTTTTGCTTTTTTGTCATTTGTTATTACACTTTTAAGACTATATAGCTAAAGTTTGTTTTGTTTAACGACACCACTGGATCACATTGATTTATTAATCATCGTCCATTAGATGTCAATGTGGGCGGAAGACCAGGTTTTGTGTAGACATCATTCGTAAAACAAAATACATTATAACCAATTAAGCATAGAGGAAATATCGTGTTACAGACTCGCCAGGCATACATGATGATATCGCCGGGGTTGCTTGGATCGAAGGATTGAATCCCCATGGGGAAGGCATATTATCTCCTTTGAGTTTCCCCATCCAAATCACTGCCTCACGACTGCTAAGTCAAAGGCCGTGGTATGTGCTGTCCTGTCTTGTTGGAAAATGCATACATCAAATATTGCTTGCTGGCAATGGAAAAATGTATTGGGTTTGTCTGAAGACTTGTGTGTCTTAATCCAGTAAGGGATCTTTTATATGCATTTTCCCACAGACAGAAAACCAAACACCAAGGCCTTTAACTGGTTGTGGTGCACTGACTGGAATGAGAAAAAACACACAATCAGTTGAATGGATTCACCGAATAAAGTAGCAGTTTAAAATTAGAACATACAAATTGTGTTCGATTGTTATGTTATATAAATGATAATTTGTAGTTACTTTTTCTTCTTCTTCTTCTTCTTTTTTTTTTTGGGGGGGGGGGGGGTGGGCGTTGGGGATCTGTGGAAAATGTTATTTTGTATAATGCAATTTATACATATTTAAAGCAGCAGTCCCTTAGCATATGATGTCGCTGTCTAATTTATACCAACAAAGCTAATCAAGTGACGCCCTTTCTTTATTAAATACTATGTTTAACTGCCTTTAATTAATTAACTTCTTATTTTTAGTGTGATTTGTAATAACATTTCTCTTTAAACGTTAACCTATAGTAACTGACTGTGGCTAGTGGTTTGGTTGGCGGTTATAACGTGTCCAGTACAAGGATACCAAAACACACACACACACACACACACACACACACACACACACACATATATATATATATATATTAGAATAATGTTATTTGTGTGTTTCAAAAGAAAAAGACTAATATTATTAGACATAATATACCTTTTGTAATTATTTTATTTTTAACCTTCATTTATGTTATACAATGAGGTGGTAAATGCTGGCGTCTTATTGATCACTGAAGGTGGGTGGGGTAATCTTTGTATTGTTCACCGGAACGATACGATGGGATCGGATCGCAAACCACCGCTGTAACCGGCCGCCGTTACGTGCGTCGATCTTTCATACATTCTGAGTTGTATTTTTCAAATCTCTACCTGAAATTGTTATCGTGACAGCGCACATTTGCTTCTGTTTAATGGTTGCAGTTATTTATGCAGATGTATTTATAATAGGTGATTGTGGGCGGTATTTTCATTTTGGTTTTGTAAGATTGCGCAGTTCTTGAGAACAACGCGATTAACTAAAGAGCCACGCGATATAAATAATATTGCACAAATGTCAAAGATTTGGCGAGTAAACAAGTACATGTGTAGTTTCGTTTTTTATAACTCCAAGGCGTTTAGTTACATCACTAGCAGAGACGCCACGCAACACGACGTGCGATTGGTCATGCGTTCAAATCTCGTAGCTCGCCTCATGTGCTTGTTTCGTGATACCGACCACCTCAGTGGACCCATTCTCCGAATTGTTTCTCGTTATATCCAGTGCTCCAGAATGGTGTATTAAAGGTCGTGGTATGTGCTGTTCTGTCTGGCATGGTGTGTATACAAGATCCCTTGCTGCTAATGGAAAACAAAAACTACGTGTCAAAAGTTACAGTAAGTTTTAGACCGAACAGCCGATGATTAATAAATCTAGGTGCTCTAGTGGTGTCGTTAAACAAAACAAACTTTCACTTGTCTACCTGTCTGGAACGAGAAACAGCCCAATGGGCCAACCTGACACCCATCGTTTAGATAACGTCTGACTTTAATACAAACTGCTCAGGGTCGCCCGCCTTCAAGTGGCGCACAGGACACGTGCCATACCTGCCCTACCCTAGGTACGCCACTGTCCCTGCGCCTTATTTGTGATAACACACGAGTTTATTATAACTGTAGCTGTGTTTGTATTGTGCATCAGTAAAGATCATTATAATATGGCTAGGATAGGCTACAGCTATAACCATGTCGGACATACTAGCGGTAGTGCTAAACCAAATAACATCCGACTGGGTCAAAGTTCGAGACACATCGAACTTTTGAACAATGAATACCGCAAGTCCTGGCACAATCTCGTCTCACCATGACACAACTTAATTCACCATTGCAAAATAGACAAACACAAGTAGAGTTTTAATAAACTCACAATCTCGTCTCATCATAATACAACTTCGTTTACCTTTCTGAAATAGACAACTACAGTTTTAATACAGTCACAATCTCGCCTGACAACATTACATCATTCACTAAGCTAAAATACAAATGTAACTATGGTTTTAATAAACCTGTGTTACTGTTATCATCGTCCGCTCCAAACTAGAGACACAGCACTTCGCGTCTGAGTGTTAAACCGGAGAATAATGCAATGCGGTCTATACTGACGAAAATAGCGAAATTCCACCAGACCAGCAAGAATAAATCTTAGATCAATATGTATTAGTGATTTGCTTGATTAAGAATTCCTTACTTAGAAAGCACTTCAATTTAATAGAATAAAAGGAAAACCGTAATATATGAACTAATACACGTTTACGCGTCTTCGCATTATATCGTAGTAGTAGTTGTTCCAGTAATAGTCGTGGTAGTGGTGGTGATGAAGTAAAACGGTAATTGTATTAATAAAAAAAGTAATATATATATATATATTGTTATAATCATACATAATAGAATATTATGTAGTTACCGTTATTAGGCGCGCAAACACACACATGCACACACACGTACATACGCACGCACGCACGCACACACACACACACACACACACACACACACACACACACACACACTTCTAACTGCCTGGAAGTGACTTAATAAACTATATGCTGAGGAAAATATTGGTTAACTCAGTCAGTTGAGTGCTCGATTGAGGTGCTTGCGTCGCAGAATCGAATCACCTCGGTGGATCCATTCAGCTGATTGGGTTTTTTTCTCTTTACAACCAGTGCACCACAACGGGTCAAAGGCCGTGGTATGTGCTTTCCTGTCTGTGGGAAGATGCACATAAAAGATCCCTTGCCGCATTAGGAGACATGTAGCAGGTTTCCTCGGATGAGTATGTGTCAGAATTACTCACTTCCAACTGCCGATGATTACTTAATCAATGTGCTCAATGTGCTCTAGTAGTGTCGTTAAACAAAACAAACGTTCCAACAAAAGGGTTTTTCATCTATACCTCACAGCGGTGAATCTTCATTGTTATTGCCTGAATTACAAAAACAAAGATCAGGATAGCACATACCATGTGATTTTATACACTAGTCGTGGAGCACTGGATAGAACTTAAAGCGCCTATAAGAGAGTCATCTGCTTGATACTGCTGCTGATAAATAATTACACCTTCTACACACTATTAATGGGTGTAATGATTTCTATTTATCTTTCTCTGCTGTAATCAATAAACACTCCGTGTAATAATTGTGTGCACGCATATTCTCTTAAGTGTCATATAATGAGTTTATTGACATAGTTTAATAATATATCATGCAATTACTGCAGACAACGAAATTGCTTTATGGAACAGAAGTTTTGCAATTTTCTGACGGTTTCATTATGCCAATAAAAACAGTGGGATGTTTTTTTTAAATAGTTAATTGTTTTTTATGCAATTTAATTAGTTCATTGTCGCGATGTTTTCAATTTGAAAATACAAAAATACCCTTTTAACTTACCATTATTAAAATGCACATAACACCTTCCATCTATCGATCGATCGATCGATCTATCTATCTATCTATCTCTCTATCTCTCTGTCTCTATGTTTGTCTGTCCGTCAGTCCATCCATATATCTTATATATCAACCTATATATTTATAATATGATATGATATACATGTAATATGCTACGATATATAAGATATATGGATGGACGGACGGACGGACAGACAAACATAGAGACAGAGAGATAGATAGATAGATGGAAGGTGTTATGTGCATATTAATAATGGTAAGTTAAAAGGGTATTTTTGTATTTTGTATGTATGTATATATATATATATATATATATATATATATATATATATATATATATATATATATATATATATATATGTGTGTGTGTGTATGTGTGTGTGTGTGTGTGTGTGTGTGTGTGTGTGTGTGTGTGTGTGTGTGTGATTGGATGTGTGTGTGTGTGTGTGTGCCTATCTATCTAATGGTGTGTTTTAAACATGTATTAAGGTCAACATCTATGATTCCATTTTGACGAAATACGATAGTGGTAGGAGAGACATTTAATTCCGCGGAAATTTGATTTCTTCTAAGACTTGCTATAGCTTCATGGACGATGTAATTTGTATATATCTAATTTTGAAAATGGTTAAATTCTAAATGTATGTGATTCAAAACATTACTCGTACTGTTTTTTGGAATGCATTCTATTGCATTATTGCCCCTGCGCGTGCTGTAACCTCACCGTGGTGCAGGGGTGTAACATTCTCTTTGAGAATGGCCAATACAGCACAAATACCCTTGTTTTCTTCGAGATACAATTAAAATTTTGAATAAAAGTCAGTATCTATATGTGATATTTGTATTTTTGCACAGTTCTTTACACTATGTTTTTATTTAAATCTCGAATTTTTATATTGATGTTGATCATCGCTTTATTTGTTTGCATTACCATAGTTTGACACCCACTAGCCGATGCATTTTTCGTGCTGGGGTGTCGTTAAACATTCATTCATTCTATTCTATTGTATTAAATTATATATTATTAAATTTAACAATTAATAGTTAAGTTAATATAATTATTAATTCGTTTTAAAATATTGTACTTCTGAAGTTTATAATTACTATCTATTAAATACCAAGCAAAATTGTAAAATATAAGCTAAAAACATATATTTTATAAAAACGTAAAGAAAAGACAGAGAGAAAAAAACGAAACGACTACACTGAACTAAAATGTGTATTTATTAGTGATGTAATTAAAGGGGTAGGGTGTTTAGTTTCTGTTTATTCCAGGAAATTATCCTTGTCGTTTGTTGCTCTTTTATGCTAGGCTCAAACTGTCAACTGCCAGCAGAAAGTTGGCCAACTCGACGGATGTGTTGCAATTTCCCCAACTCCCGACATATGACGGGTGCGCTCACTAATAGGTTGTACGACGAAAATTTATCTGTAAGAGCGTTCAGACTTGCAACTGGACAGTCGCAGAAGTCGTGATAGCAGAACATTGCTTGCGTGTCTAGTCATATATAAATTCGGCAACATTCCACAACCGAAAAATCCAAATTGTATTTGCAAATTAGTACTTATATTGACGATCAGTGCAAAATTTCCGAATGGTTACATGTACTGACGATTCAACAGTATGCCAAAATCTCAGAATTGTAGACATTTTGGCGGAGACCAAACCAACAGAACAATACTTGTTTAAGCCTCTACGGCCATTGAGACAGCCTGGGGTAGAAATGAATATTCTATGTAAGGATCTAAGCTTAAAGCAGAAGTACTGTAAGGTGTTTATAGAGTACGGTGTATATTAACATTATAGTGCCATTGTTCGCATATTCAATGGCTGTTGGCTGGGGGCGAATCCAGGAAATAAATTAATTAACTACTTAATCTCTCACTCACCTGAATACTATATTAGTATATGGTTTATTTAGGGTGGGAGACGGTTCCTCTGCCCACCCCTTGTCTTCGCCTCTGATGTGTAGTAGACCAACCTGGATTGTGCACTTTCCAGCCAGTGATCAAAGGCAGTTTATTTGGAAAGGTGTGGGCGGGGTATATCTTAGTGGGTGGAGCGATCGTATTAGGTGCGTGGGTCGGTGGATCAAATCCTCTCGGTAGACCCATGATTCAAAAAAAAAAATCATGTTCCAACCAGCGTCCAACGGCCGATATATCAAAGACTGTGACATGTGCTGTCCTGTTGTGAGAAAGCACATATAATAGATTCTTTGCCTGACGTGTGACAATGACCAAATGTTTGACATCCAATAGCCGATGATTAATAAATCGGTTTGCTCTAGTGGTTTCGCTAAACAAATCAAACTTTAACTTTCGAAAGGTGCAATAAAATATACCTTGTTGTTGGAAGAGTAACCTATGTGGCGCCCGCAGATATTCTTCTATAACTTCATTACCAAACGTCAAAATCCATTAAGTGAAGCCATTTGATAGCCGGTATTTATTATATGTATTTATTATACTGGGGTGCCATGAAATAAACATTCCTTTCTTTGTGTTATAGTATCGGTCATCATAACTATTCATGAATTCTAAAATACGATCTCCTTATATTAGAACATGTTACAGCTGAACTGTTATTACAAAACATATATTGTTACAACGTCAATCCTAGGCGAGATGATGCATTACGTTTATTGATTTAGCACACGGCTCGCAATAATAAGAATCGCTCTCATGCTTTAACATTTGGGAGGTTTTTTGTTTCTTGATCCCACTCACTTTTTTTCCATCAAATGTAATTCCGGTCGCTTGAAGGAGAAGTAATATTAAATCTTTTACGATCCAAGTGGTTTAAACTAAACGGTGACATACATTACTTGTGATCAAAGTGCCCATGGGTCTTTCTCGTGATTTGGTCGAATCGACAACCAAATGTGTTAGATGTCTGCAGCAATTTCAACTTGTTTCATATTTTAAGCTAGTTTAAATAAAACAGATAATTCTTCTAAGAGAATGAAGGAGAGAGGAAGAGGAAGAGGGAGAGAGAGGAGGGAGAGAGAGAGAGAGAGAGAGAGAGAGAGAGAGAGAGAGAGAGAGAGAGAGAGAGAGAGAGAGAGAGAGAGAGAGAGAGAGACAGACATAGAGAGAGAGAGAGAGAGACAGAAAGAGAGAGAGACAGACAGAGAGAGAGAGAGAGACAGACAGACACACACAGAGAGAGAGAGAGAGAGAGAGAGAGAGAGAGAGAGAGAGAGAGAGAGAGAGAGAGAGAGAGAGAGAGAGAGAGAGACACTCCTGACTTAAGCACCGTGACATGTGTATGGCTCTTTATGATGTGTGATTATGCTGGACAAGATTAAAAGGAAAACAAAAGAAAAGGAATATTGGTTTAACGATGACTCGGTATATTTTACATGACGGCTATTTAGTGTTTAACATATGCGCATTTCGACATATGTCGATATATTTAGAAAGAGAGGACACCCGTGCCACCACAAGCTACTCCTACCGATAAAGCAAGGACTCACTTATATGCACTTTACCCTAGCACACACTAGGTTTATCAGCCGTGAGCCACTGATTGGGACTGGAAAAACAACCAAACCGTCTATTTAGGGTGATCGATCCTGCGACCTACCTCACCTCAGGCGAGCGCTCAATTACTGAGGTAATCCCCCACGGAGGGGAGGGAGAGAAGATGCGTTAGTCTTAAACGGAGCTGGTGAAGCCGCCACGCGCCAGCAGTGTTACCTGCAACACAGCAGTTGGCCTAAACATGACAATACTAAGTCTTTTTAAGACGAGTACAATCTGAACCGATAACAGTTATGAAAATCTTCGTTTAAATGCCAAAAGCTGTTTATAAAACGTTTTTTACTGCTTCGGGTTTATAATGCAGAAAATATGTTTTGTTTAAATGAACTCCACGCTTTCCTAAAAGTAATGTAAAATCGTTAAACTCGAAGAGCTGCCGTGAAATGCCCACTGACATGTTATTGCCGAAGAGTAATAGAAACTTCATACCTTTCAGCGAAGACTCAGCCAATGGGGTTGATCGTATTAACCTTGAATGCACGTTTCAAACGCTGCAGATAGCGCGTAGTTAACAGGCTAGTCAAAACTGGGCAGTTAACGTCATTTGAACTGAAAATGGCTGACTGATGGGGGATTTTGTGAGGGTTTTTTGCTTGTAGTTTTTTTCCGTATTGATGGACAGGCACATAAATCACTAACTGTAATTATTTGTGCTGAAGTGTTTGCACGTTTTCTGTTTTAGAATGTGTAAATATTTGCCCCCATGTTTCTTTAGATCTCCAATATCTCGTATAGTTGTAATATTTAAAGCAACGCTATCGCATCTCTGTCAGATTTAACACATAGAAATTTTCTTCTGTTTAATGACAACACTAGAGCACATTAATTAATTTATCACCGGCTGTTGTATTTTAAACATATGGTAAATCTAACATACACTCATAATCGTACGGGGTTTGTGTGTGTGTGTGTGGGGGGGGGGGGGGGTCAGCTGCCCCCTCCTCAGTGCTGGAGCAAGTCTCCACATTTGTGCAAAAAAAACGAAAAACAAAACGATGGAGATATTCTGGGAAAATGAGCTAACAATATTAGTTGTAATCCATATAAAAATACGTGGTGATTCGTTTGAAGCTCTGAATAGATATTGGTAGTAACAACAAAAGTTTAAAATTGGTTTTGTTTAACGACAACATTAGAGAACATTGATTTATTAATCATCGGCTATTGGATGTCAAATATTTGGTAATTTTTACCTATAGTTTTAGAGAGGAAACCCGCTACATTTTTCCATTAGCAACAAGGGGTCTTTTATATGTACCATCCTACAGCCAGGATAGCACATACCACGGTCTTTGATATACTAGTCGTGTTGCACTGGCTGGAACGAGAAATAGCCCAATGAACCCACCGACGGGGATCAGTCCTAGACCGACCGCACATCAGGCGAGCGCTTTACCACTGGACTACGTCTCGCCACTGTGTTGGTAATAATGCAAATGTTAATCAAGGTTGCCCAGATTCGGGCATTTTCGTTTAATTCGGGCAAAAATCAGTTTGTGACTCCCCACTCCCCCTCCACAAAATGGGAGTCCGTACACGTATGCTTATAGTCTTAGAGAAACACGTTACGCATTTCCGTTAGCAGCCAGGGATCTTTCACATGCACTTTCCCACAAACAGGACAGCACATACCACGATTTTTGATATTCCAGTCCTGGGACGGTGGGTGAGAGGGAAGAAAACATTTAGAGGATGGGTCGACCGAGGAGGTTCATTTCCACGACCCGATCACCCGAGGCGAGCGCCGTACCGACTGAGCTAGGCCCCGCTCTCCTACTACTACACCCCCCCCCCTGTTTGATACAGTTTATTAAAACGTAAATACAATAACTCGTGCGATTTCGCTATGAATGAATATCGTCTAATCTAGACATTTAAATATTGGGGGTGGGGGCAGGACGTAGCCCAATGGTAAAGCGTTCGCCGAATGCGCTGTCGATGTAGGATCAATCCCCGCTGTGGGCCCATTGAGCTATGTCTCGTTCCAGCCAATGCACCATAACTGGTGTATCAAAGTCCGTGATATGTGCTATACTGTCTGTAGGAAGGCATATAAAAGATCCCTTGCTACTAATGGACAAAAATAAGACTGTATGTCAGAATTAACAAATGTTTGACATCCAATAGCCGATGATAAAAAACAAAACAAACTTTATCTTTTAACTTTAAATATGTAACAATTACTCTAGATTTTAGCTTTCATCATTAAGAATAGATCGTCACTTACGTTCTGTGATTTTAGATGTTTGTTTTGAATATGTGTATATGTATGTGTATGTGTATGTGTATGTGTATGTGTCCGAGTGTATGTGTGTGTGTGTGTGTCTGTGTGTGTCTGTGTGTGTGTCTATGTGTGTGTGTATGTGTATGGGTATGTGTGTATGTGTGTGTGTGTGTGTGTATGTGTCTGTGTGTGTGTCTATGTGTGTGTATGTGTATGTGTGTGTGTATGTGTGCGTTTGTGTGTGTATGTGTATGTGTATGTGTATGAGTATGAGTATGTGTGTGTATGTGTATGTGTATGTGTATGTGTATGTGTGTATATGTATGTTTGTGTATGTATGTATGTATGCATGTGTGTATGTGTATGTGTATGTGTATATGTATGTGTGTATGTGTATGTGTATGTGTGTATATATGTATATGTATGTCTGTGTATGTATGTATGCATATGCGTATGCGTATGCGTATATGTATGTGTATGTGTATATGTATGTGTATGTATATGTTCTAGATTACAAATACAGTTTTCGCCATATAAACGAAGGCTGTAAATTCGTTTTGTGGATAAGGAAGCAATCTGTTTTTCTTTAAGCAAAAGCTATACATCGAGAAGCACAACTATTGATATAAATTCTATAGCTGTATAATACTTTAAGATGGAAACCACAAGCAGCTCATGAATATATCGGAGAGCAGATTGTTTGTGTACTTTAAGATGGAAATCACTAGCAGCTCGTGAGTATATCGGAGAGCAGATTGTTTGTGTACTTTAAGATGGAAATCACTAGCAGCTCGTGAATATATCGGAGAGCAGATTGTTTGTGTACTTTAAGATGGAAATCACTAGCAGCTCGTGAATATATCGGAGAGCAGATTGTTTGTGTGGGCCAGCAGCATCTCTTGCTCTCAGTCAGGTTCGACAGGTCTTGTCTGAGTTTAATGGCGGTGCGTCTTAGCCGATTACTGGTTACGACTTTACGTGATACGCGTGCTCAACAGACGGAGACTATTTCTGACCATTCGTCTTCTTTTCCTTCCGTAAACGTCTAGGGCAAAACAGTTTTCTCTATTAATAAATGTAATAACAGCAGCGCCAGTCATGGTCAGCTATTGAGTGTGTACAACAAAACAGTTTTCTCTATTAATAAATGTAATAACAGCAGCGCCAGTCATGGTCAGCTATTGAGTGTGTACAACAAAACAGTTTTCTCTATTAATAAATGTAATAACAGCAGCGCCAGTCATGGTCAGCTATTGAGTGTGTACAACAAAACAGTTTTCTCTATTAATAAATGTAATAACAGCAGCGCCAGTCATGGTCAGCTATTGAGTGTGTACAACACAACTGATAAAGTAGATGGCGATGTGCGTTTATGTTAAGACACACAAGTATGTTAAAGGCGCATTACTCTGAGAATAATGTGAGCAATAGTTCTATACAACACGCTAGTAAGCCGCCGTGTCCTTAGGACTTTGAAACGCCGAACAAATGAACAGTATAATGGTAGTGCGCTCTCGAATGTTAAAATGGAATGTCACACATGTTTATGTCGCCAGTGCTAGCGAATATAACAAAATACTATCAAAGTGTGGTGTGCAACGAAAGAACTAAATCAATGTGATGGTTTATTCAAAACGTGCTCTCCTGTCTGTGCGTTAGTTCATATAACAGAACCCTTGCACATCATGGATCAGTATAGCGGGTTTCCCCTTAGGCATCCAGTAGCCGATGATTAATTAAACAATGTGCTCTAGTGGTGTCGTGAAACAAAACAAACTTCAGCTTAAATTGACCTAGTTGGTAGAGCGCTTACCTGAGGTGATTGGATCGTGGAATAGAATCCCTCGACTGATCCAGTGGATACCCCCCCCCCCCCCCCCCCCCCCCCGTCTCAGACTGTGCCCTACACTGATGTATAAATGGTCATGTCTGTGGCAAATTGCATATATAGATATTAATATACGAGCTTGTGTGTCGTACTGATTTGACAAAACGAATAAGAAGTTTGTTTTGTTTAACGACACCACTAGAGCATATTGATTTACTGGCTATTGGATGTCAAACATTTGGTAATTCTGACAGTCGTAGAGAGAAAACCCACTACATTTGTCCATTAGTAGCAAGGGATCTTTTATATGCACCATCCCACA
The DNA here is from genome assembly GCF_016097555.1 of Gigantopelta aegis. Classification (NCBI taxonomy): domain Eukaryota; kingdom Metazoa; phylum Mollusca; class Gastropoda; order Neomphalida; family Peltospiridae; genus Gigantopelta; species Gigantopelta aegis. Next base: position 86,511,842 of record NC_054708.1, on the reverse strand, counting down.
GACATGGTAGTACATATCACGGTCTTTGATATACCAGTCGTGGTACACTGGAAGAAAAAATAGCCCAATGGGCCCACCGACGGGAATCGATCCCAGACCGACTGCGCATCATGCGAACGCTTTACCACTGGGCTAAAAGTAAAGTTTGTTTTATTTAACGACGCCACTAGAGCACATTGATGTTTTATCTTATCATCGGCTATTGGACGTCAAACATATGGTCATTCTGACACTGGTTTTTTAGAGGAAACCCGCTGTCGCCACATAGGCTACTCTTTTACGACAGGCAGCAAGGGATCTTTTATTTCCACTTCCCACAGGCAGGATAGCACAAACCATGGAATTTGTTGAACCAGTTATCGATCACCGGTCGGTGCAAGTGGTTTACACCTACCCATTGAGCCTTGCGGAGCACTCACTCAGGGTTTGGAGTCGGTATCTGTATTAAAAATCCCATGCTTCGACTGGGATCCGAACCCAGTACCTACCAGCCTGAAGACCGATGGCCTAACCACGATGCCACCGAGGCCGGTTACCACTGGGCTACGCCCCGCCCTTAACAATACGGGTGTCAGGATTCTTATATTTGTGGATTTTATAATCACGAAGATGACCAGAAACACTTCGATTTTACAGTCACGAGGATGACTAGAAACACTTCGATTTTACAATCACGAGGATGACCAGAAACACTTCGGATGTTCGAAACGGGATATTGTAAACATAAAATGTAAGTAACTTGTAATATAACTGATCAAAAGACGGCTCTGTTAGCGAAACCTACGTCGTAGTGTTTAAACGAGTGTCTGTCACATTAAATGATGGAACCTTGAAAATTGATCAGTGCGTTATGCTCTTTACGTGTAGGCTTTAGACCCCCATTCAGTTGAATAATTGAAAAATTTGCAGTGTAGCTATGTTACATATGTAAAGGAATCGAATTGAACAGAGCGCACAGCACATCCACAAAGCACTAACAATGACAGACGTCTATTAGACGCGGGACCAGCTGCTAGGTAAGACCCGCAATGTGTGGGTGGGGAGAACTCGTGATAGGAAATATACTGATGGAAACAGAACTAAACAGTAACAGCCAATATTGACTGCTACAGAACTCTCATACATAGGCATAGTATCAGCAAGTTAAATGTTATTGAAGGGGGCGGGACGTAGCCAAGTGGTACAGCGCTAGCTAGATCCCCATCGGTTTGGGATCGATTCCAGGCGGTGGGCCCATTGGGCTATTTTCCGCTCCAGCCAGTGCACCACAACTGGTATACCAAAGACCGTAATATGCGTTATTCTGTCTATGGGATGGTGCATATAAAATGATCCTTTGCTACTAATGTACAAATGTAGCGGGTTTCCTCTCTAAGACCGTGTCAGAATTACTAAACGTTTGACATCCAATTATAGCCGAGGGTCGGGACGTAGCCCAGTGGTAAAGCGTTAGCTTGATGCGCGGTCGGTCTAGGATCGATCCCCGTCGGTGGGACCACTGGGCTATTTCTCGTTCCAGCCAGTGCACCACGACTGGTACATCAAAGACTGTGGTATGTGCTATCCTGTCTGTGGGATGGTGCATATAAAAGATCTCTTGCTACTAATCGGAAAAGAGTAGCCCATGAAGTGGCGACAGCGGGTTTCCTCTCTCAATATCTGTGTGGTCCTTAACTATCTTTTGACGCCATATAACCGTAAATAAAATGTGTTGAGTGCGTCGTTAAATAAAACATTTCCTTCCTTCCAATTAGGGCCGATGATAAATAAATCAATGTAGTCTGGTGGCTTTATAAAAAACAACGAAGTTTAATTGTAACTGCTATTGCCATTCAATGGCACACAACTTACATTTAGTCAGCGTTAATCTCTCCCTGTATTTTAACTGTTATTGCCATTCATTGGCACACTACTTACATTTAGTCAGCGTTAATCTCTCCCTGTATTTTAACTGCTATTGCCATTCATTGGCACACTACTTACATTTAGTTAGCGTTAATCTCTCCCTGTATTTTAACTGCTATTGCCATTCATTGGCACACTACTTACATTTAGTCAGCGTTAATCTCTCCCTGTATTTTAACTGCTCCAATCAATACCTTGCGTTCCCATATTTCTTTCGATCAGTAGAGATATTTGCTTAACGACGTTTAGCGCACTTTAGACTACGGCTATCATAACTATTATGGATATTTCAACACTTGGTATAAACTAAAAGGAAACATGTTGCCTCCATACAGCACGCAGCATCGAGATCCCTACTGAATAGCAGCAAGGGATCTTTTTTTATACAGTTATAAAGAGACAGGACAGCACATACCACCATTGGTACGGAAAAAGAGGGTCAGTAAATGGGATCGACCCAATGCCGTATTGCACCCGAGGCAAAATACGTTTTATAACTTGCATGCATGTACCTCACTCATGTGGAGATGGCGGTGGTGGTGGTGTGTGTGTGGGGGGGGGGGGGGGGGGGTTGTAGTTGTGGTGGTGGTGGTGGTGATGTTGGTGATGGTGATGATGGTGGTGGTGGTGATATTGGTGGTGATGGTGGTAATGGTGGTGAAGTGGTGGTGGTAATGGTGGCGGTGGTGGTGGTGGTGTGGGGGAGGGGTTTGTAGGGGGGGGGGTAAAGGAATAACATTGTTGCAGAATGTAATCACTGTAGCACTGCTGGCGTTTTGTGAAATGTTTTCAGTAAACGCGACAAACCGTCTCCCACAGCGCTATTTTGTTGGCGGATTTCGTTTTAAGTGCTTTGTTTACAAACTGTCAGAAATACGTCTTATCGGTGTGTACGGGAGTTGGGAACGAGGGGAGAAACAAAGAGTAGAAGTCTAAAGATTAGACCTGTGTGCATCAGGTGTTGCACTCTAACTCCTCGACTGACAGGAAACTGTCGTGTTTAGGTTGAAGCAGCATCGATGATATTAGAGACGGAATGTAAATATTCTTGTTTTCCGTATAGATCTCAGAGGCTCAACAATTATTTATTTTATTTGTTTGTTTTTGTTTGGGGGGTTTTCTCTGTCAGGCAGAGGTCATGAATTAACACTACAAGGGTACACAAGAAAACGTAAGGCTATTTGTTTTCACAGCGGCTTTCCCTGGTTAACGCGTTTCTTTACCTAACCGTTACCCACGTACGTATGAATCTTACGTTGTAAACCTATAGGTGCATACTAGTATATAACGACACCCCCAGTATATTGCAGATCCGTCGGAAAGATATTTAAATATGAGAAGTAAGCGGGGGGAGGGGGTGGGGGGAGAGGGGGAATAAAAAGCATTGAACAGTGTAGTGTAAGATTAGTATTCATAAACTATTTCGCAAACTGTCAGTAAATATTTTACTTTTTGACCCGGAAGGAAAGTTACTCCATGACCTGGCTGTGTGCCGTTCCAAACATTCTACTAAGCGGCTAATCTGATCTCCTGCTGCACCTCCACTCGCTCCTGTCCCAATCCCCGACCTCAGTTTACTCAAGGAGGTAATATTCAATCAAAATGCTCCGTACCAAGACGTTAATTATAACAACTAAAGATTAATTCCTTAATAATTTAATGACTGCGGTGTTAATTGAAACACCTTTTCCTCATAAATGTGTCCCGGAAGATTATTTCTTAATAAATAATTCCCTGCACTAATTTAGTTATCACCGCCGATTGTTCTAACCTCGTTCCACATCGTCTGCCCTGACTGGTCGGGGATGTGTTTAATATTTAAAGTAGCAGTATCGTGTCTGTGTTTTATTATTATTTAAAGTCGCAGTATCGTGTGTATGTTTAATATTTAAAGTTAAAGTTTGTTTTGTTTAACGACACCACTAGAGCGCATTGATTTATTAATTATCGGCTACTGGATATCAACAATTAGGTAATTTTGACATAGTCTTTGAGTGGAAACCCGCTACATTTTTCCATTAGTAGCATTTAGCATTTAGTAGCATTAGTTTTATATCATCATCCCACAGACAGGACAGCACATACCACGGCCTTTGATATACCAGTCGTTGTGCAGTGGCTAGAACGAGAATTGGCATCCATCCACTGGGATCGATCCCGCCCTGTTTAATATTTAAAGTCGCAAGACTGTTTATGTTTAATATTTAAATCACATTATCGTGTATGCCTTTAATATTTAAAGTCGCAATATTGTTTTTTTGTTTAATATTTAAAATCGCAACATCCTTTACATGTTTAATATTTAAAGTCGCAGTATCATGTATATGTTTAATATTAATTTTAATGTCGGAGTATCGTGTATGTGTTTAATATTTCACGTCACAATGTCATGTATGTGTTTAATATTCAATGTCGCAATATCGTGTATGGTTAATATTTAAAGTAGCAATATCATGTATGTATGTTTAATACTTAAAGTAGCAATATCGTGACTATATTTAACATTATAAATGACAATATCGTGCATGTATTTAATATGATATGTGGCAGTATTGTGTATGTGTTCAATATTTAAAGTGGCAGTATCGTGTATGACCAGAAACTCAGGCCACAGACCACAATTAAATACGCTATATGTTTCTATATAGTCTTAGTGGCTATAACATTTATTAATATCAGCAGGCCCATGGAATTTTGTATGTATCTTTGCCTGCCTGGGAAACATACCCTGAAAAGGACAACTCCTGTTGTCCAGATCTTTTTCCTAGGATATTGGTTTAAACAAACACACACCCTAGACCTGGCCGAAGTACAGCCATTTTACACAAAACGCACTACTTTTGCATGGGCCAGAATTACCACAAACAAGTTATCAACGTCAACAAGTTACACATGTTTACAAACTACATGCTCTCCCCTGTCAACTTCAGTCAAATAGTTGCCACTTTAAAGCTGTCTGCCATGAAATAATCACAGTCAAACAGCAGACTACTTGTGCGGACAAATTTCCGGACACCCAAATGGGAAGAAAACTGTGATCTGATGCCAACTATGTTTTAGACAAATACCATACAATGAATTTTACTGACCACGTGCCGTTAATGTAAATCAATAAGTACAATTACAGTTTGGGTAAACTTTCGCTATATCGTCAACGGTGGGGATGTAACTCAGTCGGTTGAACGCTATCCCGAGATGCTTGGGTCCAAGGATCGAATCTAGTCGGCGAAACCATTGACATTTTCACGTCTCAACCAGTGGTGCACGACTGGCATATTAAAGACCGTGATATGTATAGTGGGGTAGTGCACTTAAAAGATCCCTAGCGTCTGCTGGAAATGTATAGCTGGTTTCTTTTGATATGCAATAGCTTGTGATTAATAAATCAATGTGCTCTAATACTGTCGTTAAACAAAACAAAATTTAACATGGAAAGACGTAATATTTTACGGACCGCAGTTAAAGCATACTAAATAACGGTGTATTACGGAAAACCAATAGTATTGCTGGTCTTGTTAAAATAAATCATCCAAATAAACAGTCATCCGAAGCACTTGCTGACATATGTGTGCCCTGGACAGCGTGCTTAGGCGTCCAGTGAAAATGTGTTATATCGTCATAATTTGTCCCTTTAGTAGTATATGAGGGAAGCTGCCAGTTTGAATTTCTGAAATTTGACGTTCTGCAGTTATAAACACACTCAAAACGTGAATGTCTTCTCTGACCTCGCCTTCCCCTGCCCTCTGGATCCGCAACTGTTATACGTCATAATATATTATTCAATATCTATTGCCGAATAAGATACCATCAATACATGGCGGCAGTCTCGTCATTTATTTAAAGAGAAACACTGCTAGCTATCAAATGTATCCAATCTGAAGCCCACATAATTAGTGCATGAAATCGTGAAGACAAGTGGGTTAATGACCATGCCTGGCAGACGTGTTATAAACTGTAATATGAAACACCTTGCCAAGGCTTCTAAGTCCGGACTCTCCATCTACCGCACGGGCCATACTGATTGCACTGATCAAACGTAAACGAAGAGGAATATTAGATCAACGACGCATCACAACATTTTATAGGAATGTCTGATGGCAAATATATGGTTATTCCGACCAGAGAGAAAGAGAGTTAAAGTTTGAGACAGACAGAGACAGAGACAGAGACAGAAACAGAGTGAGATAGAATCAGAGAGACTTTCACATAAAGGTGTGCTCTAGTAGTGTCATTAAGGAAAATAAGTTTTATCTTTAACTCTACAATGACAGTATTAAGTATCCTACACCCCACTTCTGTATAATTGTTTTAACAACAACCCTTAAAGAGACTGTCCTGTGTTTGCAGCCATTATAATATGTTTCCGACCATCATCTGAATCTACAAACTACAATTACACATTACATACATTGTCCCGTTTAATTTCTAGTGTATATCCAGTGTATTTGTTACCGTGTGTAATGTTTGAAGCAGCCATGCTTCATTTTACTTCTTAATACATGTATAATACTATTATATACTCTGTCAAAAAAGAAACGCATAGGCGAAATATTCATGGAATTATCTCTTTAATACAAAGTGGCATAATTTCGTTATTTATGATCGTATCACAGTCAAATTTGACATGAGTATGTGACAATGTTCTGGCTATGGACTGACGGCGGTGAACCAAACAGCGTCGCACGAGGGCGCTGAAATCAGTACCTTGTGTGGCCATTAGCAGCAGCAATCACATCTCCTTGGCATAGACTGAATGAGTCTCTGAATCCGGGCACGTGAAATCCAACCCCATTCTTCCTGCAGTGCATGTGACAGTTGCGGAAGCGTCTGAGGCTCCGGGTTACGCTGGCGTACACGTCTGTCCAGTTCGTCCCATAGATGTTCAATGGGGTTGAGATCTGGCGATTTTGATGACCATGGCAGCACATTAATGATCTCATTCTGTAGGAAATCCATTGTTACACGTGCCGTATGCGGCCTGGCATTGTCCTGCTGAAAGTGTTCTCTCTGTCGATCCAAAATGGGAAGCTTGTGACGGCAAAGAATTGCACCCCGGTAGCGTACAGCTGTCAGGTTGCCTTGTACGAACACAAGTTCACTTCTGCCGGTGTATGAGATGGCTCCCCACATCATGACACTCCCTTCACCGAATCTGCTTCGGCGACGCAGTTGTTGGCAAAACGTTCATTGCGGCGTCTGTAAACACGTTGTCGTCCATCACGTCGCTGTAGAAAGAAACGTAACTTGTCGCTGAACCATACTCGCCGCCAGTTTCCAAAGTTCCACCCCTGTACATTTGTGCACCAGCGAACACGTAGATGTCGACGTTGACGTCGCAGGACGGGGCCAACATACGGTCTCCTAGCCCGTAAACCAGCTTCTCGAAGTGGGTTCCGAATGGTTTGTGCAGACACCCTTCTCAAATCAGGTATGCGTCCAGCAGTGTTCGTTTCTGTGGCAGTTCGGTGACGCAAGTGCAGAACCCGGATGTAGCGATCTTGTGCTGCAGTTTTTATAATCTTCCACTTCTGGGCCGGTCTTCAGCTGACTAAAACTATTGGTACCTATCCCAGAGACGTGAAATGGTGCTCTGATGGACGTTCATGTGGCGTGCGACTGTTGACTGCGATTCACCTGGAGGCGGCCTATTGCAATGTTTCAAATCGGTAGGTTTGGTCATGGCATCTTGTAATTCGTCTAAGTCGAAATGGAAATGAGGCATCATTGCGAGCATTGCAGCTTTAAATGCTCATCACTACCCACAATCTTTTCCCCGAGCTTACGTGCATTCGCCAAAATCTGACCATTTCACGCACAATTTGTTTAGGGTGCATTTGGGCATGCTGTCCCATTCCAGTAGCATAAACAAACATGGTCATTCAGCAACATTGTACAAAAAAATATATATATTTTGTAAAATCAAACACTTTGCGTTTCTTTTTTGACAGAGTATATTTGTTTTTGTACGTACGAAATCATTACGATGTAAAATCCTGTTTGGTCTACTATAAATATCAGGACAACTAAACATACCGATGTTAGTCGCAGCCATCTTACAATGGAAGCAAACGCGAGATTGTCCGTTAAATCTAGGTCATTATATTTTGTTTTTGACGACGCTGTACATTTTAAAATACGACTGTTGTCTAATATACTCAAATTAAACTACAGTCTAAATATTGAGATAAAAAACCATTGCTGTTAAACCAGCCATTTGTCGCTAACGCTTGCCTGACTGCATATTAAGGTACCAACACAGTTTGTAAACATTTACTGACAAACGGCTGGGTGAACGTAGCCCAGGGGTACGTTCATCCAACCGTTTGTCGCTTTCGCTTGCTAGTCTTAACTTGTTTTTACGCTACACATTAATCTGAATGACAACTTCGAGAACCGGTAAAAATAGTTTGCAAACGTTTAGTGAAACACGGCTGGCTGAACCCAGATATTCCTACCGAAGTGATAATTTATATACATTAACCTATACAGGACAACACATACCATGACCTTTGGCGTTCCATTCCTGAAAAAGGGGAGGTGGGGGTGGTGCTGATTCACGGACTACCTACTGTACCACTTTACCACTGTACCGAGCTCTACCTATCCCATTGGGTTATAGAGCAATAATACAACCAGTCATTTAGGTTTAGAAGCTACACATTTCCCCTCAAGGTTTATTACTCTCAGAGCTGACCCTAGCGTGCCATGGATCCGTCATCATCGGGGCACTCTCGGACAACATTCCCGCCGTGGAAACACAATTACGAAAGCACTCACTTCGTGCCGATTCTGGTGCATGTCTAGTATTGGCGAACATGCCGCAACTTGGCTTTTATCATAATGGAACTCATTGTTTTACAGTTACCAGTGATAGTCTGTGAGGCGCGTGCATGTGTGAATGCCTCGCTTTCCTGACACGAACACTAAGAGGATCGACCACGAGATGTAGAGGAGTTCGGCAATCACAGAAATAGCTACGGCACGGTAATACACGCACAGCTATATACTTTAAAAGTTCGGCGATCAGCAACGCGCTCTGTGATATTCATGGCGCATGCTATTTTTTAACTGCAAGCACGGACGAACACCCACCCTTATCCACCACCCCCAGACACATCCACACATCCACGCACTCATATCCACACGCGCACACATGCTCGCACACGTATATCCAAGCAAACATACACATCCAGGTACTCGTATCCACGCGCACACATACTCGCACACACAAACATACACATCCACACAAACACATCCACGCACACACACATCCACGCTCACACACATCAACGTTCACACATCATCGCACACACACATTTACGCTCATACACATCCATGCACGCACACATTCACGCACACTTACGTACATACATACACACATCCACGCACACGCATGCTCACAAATATCAACGCGCACACGCACGAACGCACGCATATCCACACCATTCTATAGGGCAAGCATTCGCCATGTCACAAGCTTGGTTTTTGCGTCTAACATTAAATGAGTATGATTTGAAACAATGTAGAACGTTGTGGTACCAAAGTGGTCGCTAGCGCCAGCCCTCCTGAACACTTCATGGTTCTGTTCTGCTCTGTTCTGTTCTGCTCTGTGCTGCCAGTCCATTCAGTAGATATCAAAACCAGTAACCAGTAACCAGTAAACTATACGTGACGGTAGGAAAGCGTTGTTGGGGTTTTTGTTTTGTTTTCAAACAGAGACCAGTTGGCTATCTTCGTGCGTGAAATTTATCTGATCGTCTGGATTCGTTCAGGTTCACCTATATAATGATCGCCGTTAGTTTGGGAGCATAGTAGGTGGTTGCAACTGTCTATCAGCAAAGCCACAACATATCATCCAAAACCGTCCGAGGTGGTTAGACTAGACCCACGGCGAAGGCTGGTGACAGGTGGCAGGTGTATGGCACGGATAGCCACAAGCGACGAGTACCAGTCGCAGTTGGACAGGTAAGGATAGGGAGGTGGAGCTGGATAGCAAAACACGATGAACTACAGAAGCAACTGTTAGAATCGGCAAAAAAGTATCAAACATACCTCCGGGACTGAGATTGACGATAATGTCTTAGAGTTTTGAAAAGCGAAGGAATACATACATATATATCTAACAACACCTGCGCACATATGAAACTATGGCTACTTGGTGTCAAACATATGCTATTCCGACACTTCATCTAGATATATATCCTACATACGCTTCTCCTAAATATATATATATATATATATATATATATATATATATATATATATATATATATATATATATATATATAAGGCGGGACGTAGCCCAGTGGTAAAGCGCTCGCCTAATGCGCGGTTAGTCTGGGACCGATCTTTGTCGGTGGCCCATTGGACTATTTCTCGTTTCAGCCAGTGCACTACAAATGGATATCAAAAGCCGTTGTATATGGCTATCCTGTTTGTGGGATGGTGCGAATAAAAGATCCCTTGCTACTAATGGAACAATGTAGCTGGTTTCCTCTAAGATTACCAGTAAAAAATACCAAATGTTAGAATCCAATAGCCGATGATTAATAAATCTAGTGGAGTCGTTAAACAACACAAACTTTACTTTCCTACCAAAATAGCAGCATTGGATCTTTTTCATGCAAATTTCCCTAAACAAGGTGAAACATACCACGGTATTCGACAGACAAAAAAAGTTCGTTTTGTTTAATGACATCACTAGAGAACATTGATTTTATTAGTCATCGGCTACTGAAAGTCAAACATTTGGTAATGGTGGGAAACGAAATGTGCAATTCACCAGGTGTGATAAATCTAAGAACCATCCTACTTTAGGCGAGAGCTCTACCCGCTGTGCTACACCCCGCCCCACCACTGATTAATTACAGATTGGAGATCTTTAAAGGTGAAGGGTTGAATACGTGGTCTACCGTGGCTATCATTTAATCTATTTGGACATTACCTCCTCGCAGCTTCACTTAAACACCAGAATAGCAGAGATAGCTATTTTTAAGAAGCAGATCTGTCTATCAACGAATGAAATTGACCCTGTAGGTTATCATATGTGCTATTCCGTCTGTGGGGAGAGGACACTTAAAATATCGATGCTCTTAAAGCTGCGATCTCGATCTCAGTGGAGTTCCTAAGAGCCTAATCACTTTCCGGATACTAACCTGAACATTGGGAATGTGTACCAGTTTCAAGATGGCCACCATTTTCATGACAACGTCATTGATTAGCCATTTTGTTTATGATTTTGACAAATAATTTAAGTCACATACTATAATAATCGCATACCCTGTCATCTTCATACCCGAACACGTGGCGTCGACAGACATTTTGTTACAAAGCAGCGTTCTAAGTTACGATGCTTGTAGTAACGACTTGTTGCAGCAAATCGAATCGTATTTCGTGTCGGAAGATGTCACATCATAAGGTTCCGTATTTGTGCTGGATATCTGAACAAACATACATAACGGAAATAAAGAAAACGTTAGTGTACAAAACTTACTGATGTTATTATGTAGTAAAACAATTATTGACTACATTTTGTGCAATATCATTGTACATTAATATGTGATAATATATAAGATAGTGGTGCGGGATTGTGAGTTTATTAAAACCATAATTGTGTTTGTATTGTTAATTAATAAATTAACGATGTGTAAGACAGTGATGTCAAATTGTGAGTTTATTACAACCGTAGTTGTGTTTGTATCTTGCATTAGTCTAAGATGTCGAGGCGAGATTGCAACTTTAAAACTGTAACCGGCTGGTGTGGCGGAAGTGGACATCTGTCGGACTGGCCTGTTGACGTCTGCCATGGACAGCTCAGTCTGAGTCACGTCTCCAAGACAGCGTGCTGAATCAGCAGTTTCCAACTGGAATTATTGGCGTAATAAAGCCATCAACCTTGAGTCTGGTAGACACAGGGTTCGAACCCTGGTATCGTCGCCAACACGTAGTTCAATATAACTGCACAAAATGTAGAGCAACGACGCCGTCGTCCATCTCATTAATCACTAACAACTAACCCTCATTCCCGGACAGACAGCACAGATAGTTGAGGTGTGTGGCCAGCACAGCGTTCTTGAACCTTAACTGGATATAAGCACGAAAATAAGTAGAAAGAAACAAGTAACCACTAACAACTATCTGTCAGCTCTCTTGTACAGACAGCCCAGATGGTCTTTGGTGCGTGCCCAGGACAGCGTGCTTGAATCTTAAATCGATAGGAAGCACGAAAATAATTGAATAAAAAATAAATAAAGTAATTACGAAAAATAAAAATAACATATTTTTCTGTTGAGAATATTCATGAAGTCATGTTATTGGAAAACCAAATAAAATCGCATGTTCCTCCTGGATTAGTTAGACATGTTTTGTATTTATTTATTCACTCTGAGATCGATGTATATTAACTTAGTCTGCAGTTTATTCCTGTAGTTATATCGATATTATATTAGGAACACTAACGTGTATAGACATGGTAGGAAGTGAGCAGTTTGTAGGCAATGCACATTCACCATTGACAACGTTAGAGTTATAGTCAATCCTTTCAACTGTTCAAACGTGGTTGTCATTTGTCTGTGAAAGGTCAGTGTATGTGCTGTGCTGTCTGTTGGCAAGTTGCCCAGACCCAATAACGGAAGCTTGAAGCAAGGCTAGCTCAGAGAACCCTTGTAGTAAATGGACCAACACAACACGTTTTCCAAATCTACTTTATTAAATAATCTAGTACATAGTTGTCATTCATGTACAGAAACGCACACGCACGCGCTGACACATACATACATACATACACGCGCATGCGTCCGCACACACATATATAGATACACACGCGCACACACAAATACACACACATACACAGATACACACATACACAAATACACAAACATACACACACACACACACACATACTAACACACACACACACACACACACACACACACACACACTTAAATACACAGACACATACACAAACACAAACACACACATACAAATAAATACACATATATACACATAAATATATATATACACATACACATACACACAAATACACAGACACATACACAAATACACACACGTACATATACAAATACACACACATACACAAATAGATACACACATATATACACACAAATACACACACACATGCACACATAAACACACGCACACACCACGCGCGCACAGGTTACTGAGATTTTTATATATAATTTAATTATGGAATGAATAAATGAATGAATGAATGTTTAACGATACCCCAGCACGAAAAATACATCGGCTGTTGGGTGTCAAACTATGGTAATGCAAACAAATTAAGTGATGAGCAACATCAATATAAAAATTCAAGATTTAAATAAAAACAGTGTAAAGAACTGTGCAAAAATACAAATATCACACATAGATACTTACTTTTACTCAAAATTTGAATTGTATCTCGAAGAAAACAAGGGGATTTGTGCTGTATTGGCCATTCTCAAAGAGAATGATACACCCCTGCATCACGGTGAGGTTACAGCACGCGCAGGGGTTCTCAAAGAGAATGATACACCCCTGCACCACGGTGAGGTTACAGCACGCGATGGGGTTCTCAAAGAGAATGATACACCCCTGCACCACGGTGAGGTTACAGCACGCGATGGGGTTCTCAAAGAGAATGATACACCCCTGCACCACGGTGAGGTTACAGCACGCGCAGGGGTTCTCACCCCTGCACCACGGTGAGGTTACAGCACGCGCAGGGGTTCTCAAAGAGAATGATACACCCCTGCACCACGGTGAGGTTACAGCACGCGCAGGGGTCTCAAAGAGAATGATACATCCCTGCACCACGGTGAGGTTACAGCACGCGCAGGGGTTCTCAAAGAGAATGATACACCCCTGCACCACGGTGAGGTTACAGCAAGACAAGACAAGACAAGACTTTATTTACACTCGGGCAGTTACGCAACGGCATAGGAGGAATATATACATAAACATTTTGTTATATACACGTGACAAGATGGTTGACAGTAAATACATTAATAACAATACATACACAAACACATATACAAACATATACAATCACGCACATCAATATATTATGTAATAATACAAATATTTAATACAAATATACGGGTATCCAAGTACTTATAAACGAATAGATTGTTAAACTTATATATGGTGCAGTGGATAATGATAGTATTTTGTTAATTATGTTTGGTTTTGATGGTGTTTGTAGTCAAGGGCGTTTGAATTCATTAGTTATTATATTTATGAAATATGATAATTTCTTTAGGGTACTAATTCGTTTATTCTCCATTAGTTCTCTAAATTTATAAGTACTTGGTCGCGTATAATAATATGGGTGTAGCAACTGGACTCTTGAATTATGGAAAAAATGGCAAATAAAAAGATAATGGAACTTGTCGCCAATGTCTATTTCATTACATAATGTGCAAATTCTATCTTCTATGAGTATATTATTCCAACGTCCAATTTCAACGGGTAGGTAATGGTTAGACGTTCTAAATTTTAAGAGTGCTGTCCACAGTTTTTCTGGTAGTTTATTGATATAGCTTTCGAAAAATAGTTGTTCTTTGTATAATCGGTAAGTTTGTAAATACTGATCGCATTGTCTTTGTTTAATTTGTTGTGAGAGACAATTTACTGATATGAAAGATTGTCTTATCCAGATATCACCCATTCCCAAGTTATTCAGTGTGTTTTTAACAGTATTAATCCAGTTATAGTTAGTTCCGTTAGTAAGGTGGTCATTTAACATAATTTTGTATAAAAGAGTAGACAATTTTGATTGTTTTTCTGATATCAGTCGCGCCCAGTAACATACCATTCTTCTGTTACTGGGCATTGTTTATATCAGTGTATGCTATTTCATTATTAACTGAAGAATTAGCTTCTATCATGTTGCTTTGATTGTTAACAGGGGTTCTCAAAGAGAATGATACACCCCTGCACCACGGTGAGGTTACAGGTTACACCCCTGCACCACGGTGAGGTTACAGGTTACACGCCTGCACCACGGTGAGGTTACAGGTTACACCCCTGCACCACGGTGAGGTTACAGGTTACACCCCTGCACCACGATGAGGTTACAGGTTACACCCCTGCACCACGGTGAGGTTACAGGTTACACCCCTGCACCACGATGAGGTTACAGGTTACACCCCTGCACCACGGTGAGGTTACAGCACGCACAGGGGTTTAATTATGGCTACGTATATATAAACTGGAAGACATTAACCTTTCAAAACGTTTGCAACTAGTTTGTACTTTTGGAACTATAACTATGCTAGACACTCATTAATCGTTGACCTAAAATGCGCTGGTGTGTCGTCACTAATCATAATGTGTACAATATTAGCATGTAAAATAGCGTGTTCAGAAGGCAAAGCACTCCCAACTATTTAACTTACCCCATCGTATTCAATCGCATCTCATGCATCCAACTTTAGGAGAAAAACCAGTGTAGCGAGCGGCCGCGATCGTTCGTCCTGAACATATTTATGGCGTTTTTGTACAAGGCTGCATACAGAATTGGAGTCGAGTTCGGGAGGGCGAGCGCTTGCCACATATTGACTGGCATCCATCATATCGCGCCCAATGCCATTAATGTAAGACAGGCGTGAAAACCAGTGTAGCGGGAGACCGCGATCCCCTGACCTTGTGAACATGTCTTTGGATTCAGCTTGCTCGTTTAGTGATTTATTTACACGCTAAAGCTCAAAGGATGAAACAGCGATGTCTTATTCAGGGGTCGAGCCGTAGGCCCGTAGTAACACGCCCTAGATATTAGCTGATCATTTACGTTCAGTGAACGTTCACTTACAAACCACTGGCTCAGCGCTAAGGGTGAGTTCTGCATGCTACAATGTTAACTTTTGGAAAATGCCATGAAATATTGGGGCAAAAAAATGAAGATAATTTTCAGCCTCAATGACCAGTGTTTATGCAACCAGAAGAAAAATAGAGACAGAGTTTGACGAAGAGAATCAATCTATCACATGAATGATTAGACGCTGCCATACTGGACACCAGTCTGTCTCACTAGTCGACAACAAGGCGGGACCTAGTCCAGAGGTAAAGTGCTCACTTGATGCGCGGTCGGTCTGGGCTCTTTCTCGTTCCAGACAGTGCACCACGATTGGTATCTCAAAGGCTATGGTACGTGCTACCCTGTCTGAGGGATGGTGCGTAAAAACAATCCCTTGCTACTAATGGAAACATGTAGTTTTCCTCTCTAAGACTATGTCAATATTACCAAATGTTTGACATCCAATAGCCGATGATTAATAAACCAGCGTGCTCTAGTGGTGTAGTTAAACAAAACTAGCTTTAGCTTTAACACTAGCCGATACGTTAAAGGTGGATTCTATCAGTTTGTCTCACTAGCCGACACGTTAAAGGTGGATTCCATCAGTTTATCTCACTAGCCGACACGTTAAAGGTGGATTCTATCAGTTTGTCTCACTAGCCGACACGTTAAAGGTGGATTCTATCAGTTTGTCTCACTAGCCGACACGTTAAAGGTGGATTCTATCAGTTTGTCTCACTAGCCGACACGTTAAAGGTGGATTCTATCAGTTTGTCACTCTAGCCGACACGTTAAAGGTGGATTCTATCAGTTTGTCTCACTCTCA
>NC_054708.1:86399421-86495113 GCF_016097555.1 Gigantopelta aegis | reverse complement strand
TTCTAATGAAAGGAACAGGACGTAATACTTGTTTAACGAGAGAGAGAGAGAGAGAAGAGAGAGAGAGAGAGAGAGAGAGAGAGAGAGAGAGAGAGAGAGAGAGAGAGAGAGAGAGAGAGAGAGAGAGAGAGAGAGAGAGAGAGGAGACCTCATCTCATTTTTCGAAGACTATTTAGGCTTATGGTGATATACGAAAACAATGAGACGAGAGACCGAGAGAACGAGATGACATAGAGAGAAGAGACAGAGAGACAGAGAGAGAGGAGAGAGAGAGAGAGAGAGAGAGAGAGAGAGAGAGAGGTCTCTACTGAGAGAGACGAGAGAGAGAATGAGAGAGAGAGAGAGAGCATGTGTTGANGACCACACAGAGAGAGGAAACCCGCTGTCGCCACTTCATGGGCTACTCTTTTCGATTAGCAGCAAGGGATATTTTGTATGCAACATCCCACAGACAGAATAGTACATACCACGGCCTTTGTTACACCAGATCTGGAGCACTGGCTGGAACGAGAAATAGCCCAATGGGTTCATCGACGGGAATCGATCCTAGACCGACCGCTCATCAAGCGAACGCTTTACCACTGGGCTATGTCCCGCCCCCACATAGAAATAAGACAGACAGAGAGACAGAGATGCTGAGAGGAAACTCATTGCCAAAACAGATCCCGATCTGACCGCGATCGAGCCTACTATCCATCGAACGTACGAAGAACCAAAGACCGCCCCTGGTGACGAATGTGTTCTGTTGAAGAAAAATACGGTCTCTACTGTAGAATACATGTGTTGACGACGAAAGACACGGTCTGTACTGTAGAATGTATGTGTTGACGACGAAAGACACGGTCTGTACCGTAGAATGCATGTGTTGACGACGAAAGTCACGGTCTGTACCGTAGAATGTATGTGTTGACGACGAAAAACACGGTCTGTACTGTAGAATGTACTGTAGAATGTATATTATTGCAAATAAGTAATACACGGTCTGCACTGCAGAATATGTATTGATGGGGTAAGACACGGTCTGTACTGTATAATGTATATTGATGATATACGACATTATCTGTACTGTAGAATGTATATGTGATGAGCCATGACATGATTTGTACTGTAGAATGTATATTGATGCTGTACGACATTGTCTGTACTGTAGAATGTATATGTGATGAGCCATGACATGGTTTGTACTGTAGAATGTATACTGGTGATGTACGACATTGTCTGTACTGTAGAATGTATATGTGATGAGCCATGACATGGTTTGTACTGTAGAATGTATATGAAGTAAGATGAGGTAAGACACGGTCTGTACTGTATAATGTATATTGATGATATACGACATTATCTGTACTGTAGAATGTATATGTGATGAGCCATGACATGATTTGTACTGTAGAATGTATATTGATGCTGTACGACATTGTCTGTACTGTAGAATGTATATGTGATGAGCCATGACATGATTTGTACTGTAGAATGTATATTGATGCTGTACGACATTGTCTGTACTGTAGAATGTATATGTGATGAGCCATGACATGGTTTGTACTGTAGAATGTATACTGATGAGGTAAGACACTGTCTGTAGGTTAGAATGCATATTGTTGAAGTAAGACACTGTCTGTACTGTAGAATGTATATTGATGAAGTAAGACACCGTCTGTACTGTAGAATGTATATTATTTCAATTAAGAAAGTCACTGTCTGTAGTTTAGAATATATATATATTGATGGAGTAAGACATGGTCTGTCCTATAGAATATTTATTGATGGAGTAAGACACGGTCTGTACTGTAGAATATGTATTGAAGAAGTAAGACACGGTCTGTACTATAGAACATGTATTGATGGAGTAAGACATGGTATGTACTGCAGAATATGTTTGATGAAGTAAGACGCGGTCTGTACTGCAGAATGTATATTGATGAAGTAAGACACGGTCTGTAATGATGAATGTATATTGATGAAGTAAGGCACGGTCTGTACTGTAGAATGTGATTGATGAAGTAAGGCGTGGTCTGTACTGTAGAATGTGATTGATGAAGTAAGACATGGTCTGTACTGTAGAATGTGATTGACGAAGTAAGACGCGGTCTGTACTGTAGAATGTGATTGAAGAAGTAAAACACGGTCTGTACTGTGGTATGTATATTGATGAAGTAAGACGCGGTCTGTACTGTAGAATGTATATTGATGAAGTAAGACACCGTCTGTACTGTAGAATGTATATTATTTCAATTAAGAAAGTCACTGTCTGTAGTTTAGAATATATATATTGATGGAGTAAGACATGGTCTGTCCTATAGAATATTTATTGATGGAGTAAGACACGGTCTACTGTAGAATATGTATTGAAGAAGTAAGACACGGTCTGTACTGTAGAATGTATATTGATGAGGTAAGACGCGGTCTGTACTGTAGAATGTATATTGATGAAGTAAGACACCGTCTGTACTGTAGAATGTATAATATTTCAATTAAGAAAGTCACTGTCTGTAGTTTAGAATATATATATTGATGGAGTAAGACATGGTCTGTCCTATAGAATATTTATTGATGGAGTAAGATACGGTCTGTACTGTAGAATATTTATTGATAAAGTAAGACACGGTCTGTACCATAGAATATTTATTGATGGAGTAAGACACGTTCTGTACTGTAGAATATGTATTGATAAAGTACGACACAGTCTTTACTATAGAATATTTATTAATGGAGTAAGACACGGTCTGTACTGTAGAATGTGATTGATGAAGTAAGACGCGGTCTGTACTGTAGTATGTATATTGATGGAGTAAGACGCGGTCTGTACTGTAGAATGTGATTGATGAAGTAAGACACGGTCTGTGCTGTAGTATGTATATTGATTGAGTAAGACACGGTCTGTACTGTAGAATGTATATTGATGACGTAAGACGCGGTCTGTACTGTAGAATGTATATTGATGAAGTAAGACACCGTCTGTACTGTAGAATGTATATTGATAAAGTAGGACACGGTCTGTACTGTAGTATATATATATATATATATATATATATATATATATATATATATATATATATATATATATAGATGAAGTAAGTCACGGTCTGTATTGTAGAATGTATATTGATGAAGTACAACTTTGTCTGTACTGTAGAATGTATATGCGATGAGCCATGATATGGTCTGTATTGATGAGGTAAGGCACGGTCTTTACTGTAGTATGTATATTGATGAAGTAAAACACGGTCTGTACTGTAGTATGTATACCGATGAAGTAAGACACGGTTTGTACTGCTGAATGTGATTGATGAAGGAAGACACTGTCTGTACTGTAGAATGTGTACTGATAAAGTAAGACACCGTCTGTACTGTAGAATGTATATTGATGAAGTAAGACACGGTCTGTGCTGTAGAATGTATATTGATGGAGTAAGACACGGTATGTGCTGTAGAAAGTATATTGATGAAGTAAGACACAGGTTGTACTGTAGTATGTATATTGATGAAGTTAGACACGGTCTGTACTGTAGAATGTATATTGATGAAGTACGACATTGTCTGTACTGTAGAATGTATATGTGATGAGCCACGACATCGTCTACACTGTAGAATGTATACTGATGAGGTAAGACACGGTCTGTACTGTATAATGTATATTGATGATGTACGACATTGTCTGTACTGTAGAATGTATATGTGATGAACCATGACATGGTTTGTACTGTAGAATGTATACTGATGAGGTAAGACACGGTCTGTACTGTATAATGTATATTGATGATGTACGACATTGTCTGTACTGTAGAATGTATATGTGATGAGCCATGACATGGTTTGTACTGTAGAATGTATACTGATGAGGTAAGCCACGGTCTGTACTGTATAATGTATATTGATGATGTACGACATTGTCTGTACTGTAGAATGTATATGTGATGAGCCATGACATGGTTTGTACTGTAGAATGTATACTGATGAGGTAAGACACGGTCTGTACTGTATAATGTATATTGATGATGTACGACATTATCTGTACTGTATAATGTATATGTGATGAGCCATGACATGGTTTGTACTGTAGAATGTATACTGATGAGGTAAGACACGGTCTGTACTGTATAATGTATATTGATTATGTACGACATTATCTGTACTGTAGAATGTATATGTGATGAGCCATGACTTGGTACTGTAGAATGTATACTGATGATGTACGGCATTGTCTGTACTGTAGAATGTATATGTGATGAGCCATGACATCGTTTGTACTGTAGAATGTATACCGATGAGGTAAAACACGGTCTGTACTGTATAATGTATATTGATTATGTACGACATTATCTGTACTGTAGAATGTATATGTGATGAGCCATGACATGGTTTGTACTGTAGAATGTATACTGGTGATGTACGACATTGTCTGTACTGTAGAATGTATATGTGATGAGCCATGACATGGTTTGTACTGTAGAATGTATACTGATGAGGTAAGACACGGTCTGTACTGTATAATGTATATTGATGATATACGACATTATCTGTACTGTAGAATGTATATGTGATGAGCCATGACATGATTTGTACTGTAGAATGTATATTGATGCTGTACGACATTGTCTGTACTGTAGAATGTATATGTGATGAGCCATGACATGGTTTGTACTGTAGAATGTATACTGGTGATGTACGACATTGTCTGTACTGTAGAATGTATATGTGATGAGCCATGACATGGTTTGTACTGTAGAATGTATACTGATGAGGTAAGACACGGTCTGTACTGTATAATGTATATTGATGATATACGACATTATCTGTACTGTAGAATGTATATGTGATGAGCCATGACATGATTTGTACTGTAGAATGTATATTGATGCTGTACGACATTGTCTGTACTGTAGAATGTATATGTGATGAGCCATGACATGGTTTGTACTGTAGAATGTATACTGGTGATGTACGACATTGTCTGTACTGTAGAATGTATATGTGATGAGCCATGACATGGTTTGTACTGTAGAATGTATACTGATGAGGTAAGACACGGTCTGTACTGTATAATGTATATTGATGATATACGACATTATCTGTACTGTAGAATGTATATGTGATGAGCCATGACATGATTTGTACTGTAGAATGTATATTGATGCTGTACGACATTGTCTGTACTGTAGAATGTATATGTGATGAGCCATGACATGATTTGTACTGTAGAATGTATATTGATGCTGTACGACATTGTCTGTACTGTAGAATGTATATGTGATGAGCCATGACATGGTTTGTACTGTAGAATGTATACTGATGAGGTAAGACACTGTCTGTAGGTTAGAATGCATATTGTTGAAGTAAGACACTGTCTGTACTGTAGAATGTATATTGATGAGGTAAGACACTGTAGTTTAGAATGCATATTGTTGAAGTAAGACACAGTCTGTAGTTTAGAGTGTATACTGATGAGGTAAGACACTGTCTGTAGTTTAGAATGCATATTGTTGAAGTAAGACACTGTCTGTCGTTTAGAATGTATACTGATGAGGTAAGACACTGTATGTAGTTTAGAATGCATATTGTTGAAGTAAGACACTGTCTGTGGTTTAGAATGTATATTGATGAGGTAAGACACTGTCTGTAGTTTAGAATGCATATTGTTGAAGTAAGACACTGTCTGTAGTTTAGAATGTATTCTGATGAGGTAAGACACTGTATGTAGTTTAGAATGCATATTGTTGAAGTAAGACATTGTCTGTAGTTTAGAATGTATACTGATGAGGTAAGACATTGTCTGTAGTTTAGAATGCATATTATTGAAGTAAGACACTGTCTGTACTGTAGAATGTCGATAAGCACAGTTTACACAGTTACCCTGAAGTTGTACAGAGAATTAGCATCGCTTCATGTCCTGGCGGTGGCATTTTTGACATTATACAATGGTTTGAAACATCAATGGTCTCTCCCTGGTGATGTCAACAATAGACATACATTATTCGCAAGCTGTATGCTGTCTCCCTAAGGTAGCATTATAGTTATAATTCACGGTGATCGCAAAATGTCAGGAACGTAGATTTTATGTCCATTGTTTTAACTCATAAGGAATGAAAATATACGTACACAATTTACAGAATTCTGCGAACTAATTCTTTAAAAATAAATCCTAGTACGAAATGTGTATCGGCTAGTGAATGTCAAACAAAGGTAATGTGTTGGGCAACTGATTATCAACATGAACACAAATAAATCTATAACTATTGCTAAAGATAAAGTATTCCGTATATATCACGGCATATTGGGTCTGTCTGGGCGTGTGTTCCGCCTGTCGTCGTAATGCAAACATATAATTAATGTCTACTGTAAGACTAAAACTAACCCTAACCCTAATGTTTGAACTGAACAAATAATCCGGATCCAATATTTCAATCGCACTGAAATTACGCTACGGTCGGAATAGTGTATGCCTGGAACGGATCTTCGCTTACTGGTAGTACTAAACCAAATACCTTCCGTTATGTTACTATTGTCGTCTATGGGATTTGAATTCGTGGTATACACCCGTATACATCCAGGTCTTGAAGAATCCACGTATACCAACATTGTGTAACGAAAACAAAATCTTAAAGCAAAATTGCAGACCATCGAAAATGGGTAAGATGTTATAATAAACATGATTCAAGTATCACAAAAGCTAACACTGCATGTTTACCGTAAATGTGTTCCCATGAACGCGTCGTTGCTTTTAAATGTGGAAACGACCAACTAATGAAATGTTTATAGCGATTCATAAATAGATGTCATCACAGCCGTCTGTTCTATGCAGACAAGTTTTGATTTACCGAACCAGTCTTAGAAGTGGCAGTTCTCCCATATGCTTTATAAGGATATAATATCCGGTAAAGGATCTTATGGGAATGGCAGTCCTCCTACAGGCAGTTTGGCCAGTCCTCCTACAATTGTTTAAGGGTGTAACATCCTGTAAAGGATCGTCTGGGAGTGTTTGTCCTCCTACAGGTGGTTTAAGGATGTAACATAATGTAAAGGATCGTCTGGGAGTGGTTGTCCTCCTACAGGCGGTCTAAGGATGTAACATCCTGTAAAGGATCGTCTGGGAGTGGTTGTCCTCCTACAGGCGGTTTAAGGATGTAACATCCTGTAAAGGATCGTCTGGGAGTGGTTGTCCTCCTACTGGCGGTTTAAGGATGTAACATAATGTAAAGGATCGTCTGGGAGTGGTTGTCTTCCTACAGGCGGTTTAATGATGTAACATCATATGAAGGATATTCTGAGAATGGCAGTCCTCCTAATGACGAGGCACCTGGCAGTGATTCTGGGAAGCGATCACAACTTGACAAAATGCCCTTTCGTCTCTGCATTTTGCAGAAATATGGTCTTGATTAAGAAAACATTATTTTGCTGTTCAGATTTACAAATTCTGAGAAGAAATATCAAGGTACGACACCGATGATATGGTATGCTATATACTGTCAATAGAATGGCAAGACTAACTATTCTTGGCCTATTCTAACCTGCTAATTTGGACCTATTAAGATGTGCTTTTGAAGGAGTTCGTGATGCTGGTCATTAAGTCATAGAGCCGCAATTAAAACGCCCACGGGACTTGAGCTACAGACATGTTGTTAGAAATGGCTATACTTTCATGTTATAGGTTATGGAATTGTGAAAACATCACCATTCCATTATAGACATATAAAAATGTAAAGGTAAGAAAAATTAAACTTGAAATCCAGACGGTTTAAAATAAGACATGCTGAAAGAAAGAAGTGTTTTATTTAACGACGCACTCAACACATTTGTTTTACGGTTATATGGCGTCAGACATATGGTTCAGGACCACACAGATTTTGAGAGGAAACCCGCTGTCGCCACTACATGGGCTACTGATTGTCAGCAAGGGATCTTTTATTTGCGCTTCCCACAGGCAGGATAGCACAAACCATGGCCTTTGTTGAACCAGTTATGGATCACTGGTCGGTGCAAGTGGTTTACACCTACCCATTGAGCCTTGCGGAGCACTCACTCAGGGTTTGGAGTCGGTATCTGGATTAAAAATCCCATGCCTCCACTGGGATCCGAACCCAGTACCTACCAGCCTGTAGACCGATGGCCTGCCACGACGCCACCGAGGCCGGTGACATGCTGAATACCAGTGCCTCGAAGACACGTCATATTTCACGTTTTCAAAGGTTGCAAATGTGAAATTAAAATTTCAGACAAGAAAACAAAACACTCGTCTGTATCAGACTGATTGTCTATGGACGTTACAGCTGTGATGATACAACATTGAATCCTTGGCTAATACCTTTCCAAGGTCGCCGTAATGAGAGACATCAAATAGAAGAAGAATGAGAAGACGGATATGTATGAATAAAGAATGCATGCCTTAAGATCTCACAGAACGGAGGAAGAGCAATAGATTACATCTTGAACCCTCTTCTAAAAAAAGAACAAAGTCAACGAAGAAGAAGCAGAAAAAGAAGCAACAAGTTACACAACAAAACAAGACTAACCCAACAATAATCAAATAAGCCATCAACCGAAAAACAACAACATAAAAATAAAAGAGAGACATGACCATAGCCAGCTGGTATAACGTTTGGGGAAGTTCACGTTTTAAAGGAGGTGTGTGTGTGGGGGGGGGGGGGGGGGGGGGTATACTTAATTGTCAAAACTACCTCCGCCCGATACAGATCTTAGTCGGGCTGCTTGTGTTCCCTTGCACATGCCAGCGCGGGAGACTCTCCCACCCCAACCCAAACCTTTTCCTCTCCTGGAAGGAGGAGCCGGCGTAAGTCCACACCTGCTCCCATGACAGGCGTGCATTACAACAACTTGCTTTGAATCTGCACGTAAATCCCTCTGACCTGACAATTGTGGCATGCACATAATAGCAGATTGCAGCAGATTCTAAGGGTCACAATATATAACAAAACAATGTTTAGTGCTCAGTTATACGAGTCATCACACATTGACGATTAGCATTTTCTGGGTAAAATTATGTTAGTGATAAGAAATTACCTTTTTGAGTGGTATTATGAGAGGTTTTCTGTTTGTTCGGGTTTTTTTATTTGATTGTTTGTTGCATCGTTAGTTATGCTAAGGTATAAACAAATTAATAATTGTATTTTAGACGCTGAAGGATTCTAACACATTATTGACTGAGTACCAGCTATTGTATGCCAATATTCTAACATCTGACTGCCAATGTCCATTGTCAGTTATTACCGCCAACTCCATCTGACATCAAAAGGAAACCGTCTTTGACTGGACACAAAACAAATATCGAAAACGTTAATAAGTATCGAAAACGTCCAGCGAGCGGTGAGTTGGCCAGGGGGTTCTCCTAGCTCAATAGTGTTTACACAAAAGATTGTACGCATGTAACAGCCAGTTATAAATGCACTTCTCAACAACTCTCCGCGCAACTCGAGTGTGGGTATTAAAGGGAATCAATCAAGCATTGTGCTTGTAAGGGTCAGCCAGAACTGCGAGACCAAGTCTCAAAGCGCTGCGCCTTCACAGATTTTAATTACGCTTGACATATATATCGATGCGCTCGCCTTGCCCTAGTCTACGGCATATTAATGGATGTCGACAGGAAACTCTTTAACCGGTGTTGTTGTAACTAGCAACGCGATATAGGTTGCACTGGCGAAATCAGAAAGTTCCGTGTCAAAAGTTTGACGTTCACCGTCAAATCGTTGCGGATTGAAGGCAGTTGCGGTTCTGATTGGTAAAGTTTTAAAGCAATAAAAAAAGTTAATTATGATTTTTTTTACAAGCAAGAACGTTAATTTTTAAAACTCCTTGAATCTCTAGAAAGGTTTGTGGACCCCCATTTCTTGCAGATAGATTAAATGTAACGGGTGTGCTGATACGAGGTTAATATCAGGTTTAACTTATCGCCAGCGAGTGGCCTAGTAAAACTTATATGTTACCTTATAGATAATGGGGTGGGGTGTGGGCACATACCATTTAAGAGATGGATGGTTTTATTAGAAACCCTCGTTTTTGCTGAAATTCGCAGTTCCAGTTTTGATTATATCCAGCAATGGTCTCAACCTCCAGGTACACTGCATAATAAATGTATACTAAATCAAAGTTGTTTTATTTATTGGAATCGTGTAGTAGTATTAAATTTTGCACCAATAATCAATGTCGCATATTACTAACACTAAGAGCCACAGTTACTTTACACCGTACCTCGAACTTTGACACGGGACTTTCAGCTTTGCTACAATGCAGCCAGCAATAAATGAGGGCCGTGTTTGTGATAGTTGGAGAAACCTCGTAAACTAGCATAGTGCTCAAAACACGTTGGAGTGAAGCAGTAGTGGATGCATCATAAAACGATGTTATGCTGCATAACGTGAACGCGCTCCAGACGTTTTCCTCGTCCAGCACGTTTGGGACACCTTCGTCAACTTTACCGTGTCCCAAAATATGGCCTGGTCTCTCATTTGTAATACCAGGATGAGGAATGTGCCGGAGCAGCCAAGGTAGCCGGTTACACCCGGATAGGCCGATACATCGGCCATTCTCCCTAGTTTGGGACGTAATGTGATTATTCATGTATCTCGCTGAAATATTCTTTATTGTGGTTTCATCTATTGCTTGACATTCTTATTATTGACCGATCTGACCCTCGAAAGTGCTGAAAATGCCGAAAACGGCATGTCCATAGCACATAGTGCCAATATAATACAGCTACATAAATATCTATTAATATACAGTTTTATTACAATCACTGCATTTTTCTATTACAAAGAGGCTGACATACCGTAAACAGATATTTTGTATATATTCTATAGTTTATAATTTGACAAATTACAATGTCCATAAAAATGTGGTTTATTACGTCATCCCCATACATTCATACTGTTTGTAGTTATTACTTTAGACATTTATAAAATACAAACTCATCATTATATACGGTCACTCTGATCTGAAGCCTGTACTGGGATGCGAACCCAGTACCTACCAGCATAAAGACTGATTACTGCACTCGTTTAGCGCGATCATTCGCTGCGTACAAAATAAGCTTTATATAGAATACGAACCGACTACCCATCGGTGTAAACCCAGTGCGCCGCGGGACGGAACCCAGTCGTAAGACACTCATCGGACTCTCGCCTAATGCGTTCGATCGTCGCCCGAGTACTGTGCCGTTCGAGAGCTAGACGGACATTTGGACGGTTATGATCGCTCTCTGCAGTCAGAGATAACTGTATAGCAGAAACGGGTAGGCAAAGATTCCCTCTTTAATACAACAATAGGCCTAAGTTTGACGTTAATTACCATTACATTGATAATTTTCGAGTTCGCTAACAGATATTTGACATATTAATCACTAATACACCTACTATGTACAGGAAGAAACTCGCGCTAGGTCGATCTGTAGATCCTTTGGGCTATTTCTCTTTCCAGGCAATGCTCCACGACTGGTGTAACAAGGATCGTGGTGTATACTAATCAGTCTGTGGAATGATGCATATAACAGATCCCTTGCTGCTAATCGAAAAGATGTAGTGATTGATTGCAAACATATTTTATTGTACGAAGAACAAAATAATTGGGCACAAGTTTGACGAGGCCCTGTTCTATATTCATATAATATACTTGGCGATCTATATTACATAGCTGTAAATATAAACTACATTCAAGGATAACCAGTGGAAGGAAATGTATTATATACAAAAGAAAGTGAAGGAAAGAAAGAAAGAAAAAAAGAAAGAAAGAAATAGTACAAATAGTATATCACGTGCAGTTACACTCGCTATCACATTTACAAATGATAATAATGTAGTGATGGCTGCGGGTTTTCTCCATTAGGGTCTGTGTGGACTAATCCTATATAACCGTAGATAAAATGTGTTGAGTGCGTCATTAAATAAACCATTTTCTTTTGCTTTATTATTGTTATTTTTTAACCTAATGCCTCTGTCACTTGGCCGTCGTCGACTCTCTGATGTCTTTGGAAACGATTATTAATTTTTTTTTTGGTTGTTATTTTTTTTAATGATGTGTATCGTTGTAATTTTTGCGAAGTTATTAGGAGTTTGACATGTTCATTAAATATTGCAGGTTCGACTAGTCGTGGCTGTACACACACTGACTAAAGAACGCGCTGGAACCCGTCAGACATATCGATTTGACGATGTTTGCCTTACGTGTAGTTAGCGCCGTCTGTCCAATTCAACCTGTTTTATGTTGGTAAAACGTACGTCTTAATGGCAGGGCCAATCTGCTACTGCTATGGTGAGAATAAATACACAACTTAATCGGCTCGTCCATTCATTCATTCGTCCATTCATCCATTCATTCATTCATTTATCTATTCATGCATTCAGTCAGTCAGTCAGTTAGTCAGCCAATCACTGATGGGTTGATTGATTGATTGATTGATTGATTGATTGATGAAATAACTGAATTGAATTAATAGCGTTATAATAATTAAAACAATGACATGAGGAAAAAAATACAGAATAAACAAAGGCTAAATGATAAATATATAAAGATGTGTGTGCGTGTGCGTGTGTAAGGTAGGGTATTAAGCATGCGGACATTGGTATTCTTTAACCGTTGTATTGTCTTCGTCTATGCACAGTGCTTATGCAGAAATAAGAACACCCTAAACGTTATAGGAAAGCACACACTTTCCTCCGTCATTACTTCGTTCATTCATGTCAACTTATTTTCGTACGTATATCCAATTAATGTTCAAGCATACTGTCCCTAACTCACCGCAGCTATCCAGGCTGTCTGTCCAATGGGTTAGTTTTTAGTGGTTAGTGAGAGAGAAGAGCTTGTAGTGGTCTTAAAACTCACTCTGGGTGGGAGCCGGTACCGCGCTGAGAACCAGGTACCTACCAGCCTTGTGTCCGATTGCCTGACCACGACACCACCGAGGCCGGTATCCTTGTCCGTCTCCTCCCAGTGGAGTGGCATCCCGTCCGACTCTGACTGTTAAACAGTCTGATCCAGACATAGCGTTTCATCTGGAAAATACCAGGAAGTGTTTATTAACCAGTACTAAAGTCTGAACATCGTCAGAATGGACGCTCGTTACGTGCTAATGTATGCGGACATCGAGACTTTCCAGCTGCCAGTAAATCAAATGAAAGCGACTCGTTTGCTTTGCTAACTGCCCACCACGGGATTTCCTCCTCCACCTCGAGAGCTCCTCTCCGAACTTGTCCAAAGATTGATGGTTCTCATTTAACCAGTTGTGTGGAGAGCGCGCCACACGGCGAAACGTAACTCTTTCTAAGCGAGCATCTGACCGCATTATTTCTCACTTAAGCAGCTTGCTGGAGAGCGCCCCAATTTACAGCGATTGTGAATTATCAATATATCAAAGGTTGAAATTAAAAAAGGACATTTATTTCGATAACATTATGGCGTGCTTTAGAACCGTGAGCAGAGGTGACGGGGAACCCATCATTAAGACATAAGGACGAAGGGCATGATTAATCATCACCGTCCCTATACAGGCAACACCACCTCTATATGCTTATAAAATAAGGGGTCTGGGGGCGATAATCCTCCCTCCTGAAAACTGGCTTTCGGGTCCTGGTTGGAGTTATGGATGTTTCGTTAGTATCACTCGATGGAACGAGCCATGTCCTGTGTTTTTGTATAGTCAATACGACAACACAGGGTATGGCTCGTTCCATGGAGCAGAGGTTCTAACTAAACGCCCAGAAACTCCAACCAGGACCCGAATGCCCGTGGTCCGGACTAGATCACCGAGCATACTTCAGGGACAAATCTGATCTTTAGAAAAATGTTAAAACAGTGGGCGTGATCTAACGCAGTCAGTAGAGCGCTTGGCTGAAGTGTTTGGGTAGTAGAATCGAACCACCGCTGTGGATCCATTTTCTGATTGAGGGTTTCTCGTCCAAACCAGTGCCCAACGATTGATATATTAGAGGACATGGTATGTGCTGTCCTCTCTGTAAGAAAGTGTTTACAAAGGCTTCCTTGTTACTAATTAAAAAAAAGAACGACATTCCTGTAAAACTAAGAGTGAAATATTACCAAATGTTTTACATCCTGTGGTCGATGATTAATAAATCAGAATGCTCCAGTGGTGTCGTTGCACAAAACAAACACTTTAACTTTAAGTTAAAGCATGTTCAGGAGGCATCGCGCTCGCTGTCTCTTGCTAGACTGACTATTGTACTTAAATGTAAATCAGTGTAATAGGCTATGACATGGCCGATACCAGACGGATATAACTAGCGAGCGCTCTCCAACCGCCCAAGAGAACACACACACACACACACACACACACACACACACACACACACACACACATATCCAGTTAAGAGTAATTGTTTTACGCCCACCTCCTTGTCCCAGCAGTGTTTCATCCCATACGTCTACAACCATCAAATTGCGGTTCCTTTCCTTTGTTAGACTAACTATAATGACTATCCCTTCAGCAGACAGGTCAGGTGACGTCAGGGGTCACACATACAGCGATCCCGGGAGTCACGGCTCCTGGTGAACTGTCGATATGTTCTCCTGCCTAATTGCATCAACGCTTGACCAGCGTGGTCCGCACTGAATACTTAATTGCGTTCTTCAAGTGATGGGAGCGTGCAGTCTGTGGCCATTGCCATCGAGACGAATTAATATTGAATAATATATACTTATTGGACTAATTATGAACTCCACTGTAACTAATCATCAAGCGAAATGGCCACCGGGGTTGACGTTTACTTCAAGTGGGTAATGAACAATTATTCGGGGGCTAAAGATGTTGAGTGTGGGGTGGGGGGGGGGGGGGGGGGGGGGGGGGGGGGGGGGGGGCGACGTAAGCGTATTTGCGTGTAAGCGTATGTGTGTGTATATGTATGTTTGTGTAAGCATGTGTGTCTTTGTATGTGCGTGTCCACGACAGGCGTACATAGACCTATGTCGGATGCTCTGTAAACTTCTGTCAAGTGGTTGATCGCCGACTAATCCACTTTCCCTACAAACCATTGGTACCTGCAGAAGGTACCCCAACATTTGGTCAATATAAGCTCGTATTACATGAGTGCTTATCTAATTAATTTTGTCAATTGTGTATCAAACTGATGTTAAATTGTACTCAGGACAGGCGTGCTTTGAATTTGCAGTAAGCTACAATTTGCCATCTTTTACATTTGGATGCGAAGATTCACTCATTGGTTAACACGCTTGTTTATTCAACATGTTCTCCAATTGAAGGTCCAGCACCTGAAGACTATGGAAGTCACAGACAAAACTATAAAACAGCATAGTCTGGATATACGTATTGTTCCATCGTGCTGCTTACAATTTCGTATGAGCGAGCGTATTGCAGCCAACTGTGATTTAAACATGGCAGCCATTTTGGATTTAAATACACCATGTTTGATCCACAATACTAATTTCAACTCATTCTGAAAGTACTAGTTAACTGCAATAAAACCGTCAATATGATCATAAGGAGTGTTCGGTCATATTTAGTCACACGATGTCTCGCTTAGGTTTGAGAGGAAATAATGAGAGATGCATTTTCAATAGGAATAACATTTGTTTATTTATCTACACCACTAGAGCACACTAACTAATTAACCATCAGCAACAATATTGGATATGTAAGTTTTTATAGGAAATCACCCAAACCAGCTAGCGTACTTGTTGAGAAGACTTGGGTCCATCGGATTGGGTCCATCGGATTGGTTCCATCGGATCATTCCAGCACCTCGGACGGTCGCTTTGTCCACTGAACTAAACTTGAACCTTTCTTCAACCTCATCTGGCTGCTACGAAATTGTAAATATGATCTGAACAACAAAACCATTATTGTAATCGAAATCGTATATCCGCACATAACAGAACCGAAAGGGTCTTGACAAGACTGTAATTTATTCCACGAATCGCTGCCCAAGGCTTCGTCTACAGAATGGCTCTCACTCACCAGGACGCTGCCCAAGGCTTCGTCTACAGAATGGCTCTCACTCACCAGGACGCTGCCCAAGGCTTCGTCTACAGAATGGCTCTCACTCACCAGGACGCTGCATGTATGTATGATTGAATGAATGAATGGATGAATGAATGGATGAATTAATGTTTAATATTACACCCCAGCACAAACATTCACATCGGCTATTGGGTGTCAAAGGTAGGTATAGGAATAGGATTAGATTACAAAACAAACTTATATAATTATGTAAAACAAGTGTAAAACGCTGTGTGTAAAAACACATTGCAATACGAATACTGCATGTAGGAAGACTGCCATTAATCTAACCAAGAAAGACACACCGGATAATGATATCGAAAGGTGACCATATCCTGCCCCACCTGTGGAACCCTCCGTGAACACTGGAACTCGGTAAACCCTGAAACATATGGGTGTTTAATTTTCCCACTGAAATCCATGCTGCTGGTGCTGAATTTGGACTGGTGGGTGATGGCCATGTTTTCAATACCTCAAAACGCTTTAGTCAATATAAATGGTCTCCCATGCCTTATGATTTTCCACACGTTTCGCCAAGACTGACTCGTTGGAATTCCAGATAAGCTAATTTAAGCAATATTAACCTAATTTCAAGGTGACAGCCATGCGCGAATCGTGTCTTTGTGAAATATAATTGGCCCACAAAACTTGTTATTGGCAGCACGTTTCATTCTAGGCGACTCAGCACTTTAATAAAAAGTAATTTCCAAAGGCTAAATTTTAAATGCAAAATGGCCGCCAGGTCTTTTGACCTACACTTCCCCGCTTAACTTCTTATACAATTTCACTGGAGAACCAATCGGCTCTAAAATGTTGAAACATGCCAGATGAACGACCTCCGAGAAATAGTTCAGTATAACAAGGACGGAATAGCTACAATAATTGTAATGATTACAATGGAGCTCCATCGTCGTCACCTAGGTAACTTGAAGCTTTGGCGAAATGACGGTGCAGAGGTTGGCTGTGAGAGCCGTGGGCTGTATGTCCGTCACTCCCCCGACACAGAAAACAAGACACACACAACTTGTGTGTCAAGTGGAAAGGAGTTTGTGTGCATGGTGATGATCGATCATGTGATCACTTCCGTGAAAAGTAAAAGATAGATTTGTGATTTAACTTTGAAACTGTCAAGATACAAATATGGCTTTGGACATGTTTGAATGGTTGTACGCCCAAAATAACGTGCATGAACCTCAGTCAAACAATATTAAGCTAATTCATTTAGCAAACACAAATGACCCCCCCCCCCCCTCCAACCACCCCATCCACTTCAACCACCCCATCAACACCCCCCCCCCCCCCACAAAAAAAAAGAAAAAAAGAAAAAGAAAAAAAAGACGATAATAAAACAACAAAAAAGCGTCAATATTTATTAATATTTCAATTCCATCGTTTTGAAAGAAGCTTTTAGACTATCATGGTTTGCTTTCTACCCGTTGTCTGTTATGTGCAATGAAGGTCACTTGCAAAGGCGGTTTTTGCTACATTTTTTTATTTTATTATTTTTTTTTTGTCAAACAATGGTACAGACAAAGAGACAAACAAACAAAAACAACAAAAACAAACCCAAAAATTAATCATAAAAAAGACAAATGGAAAAACAAACCTACCCCTACTCCCACTCCCACCCCAAAGAAAAAAGAGCCAACCATAACACAGAACAACAAAAACCAAACAAACAACACCAACAAATTAAAAACTTTGGTGGCACTAACAAAGGAATAAAATATATAGTCCAATCATAATATATAAAATGGATATTCCTTGGTTAAGACAAACGTACAACGCTTTGGCAGATACACACATACGAACAGGAGAAGACGAAACGAACTGTCAGTGCATCACTGTACGTAATTATGACAAACTCGAAGAGTAACGCGTTTGGCAGCAGCAGGGCTATCAACAACTATTACAAATACATCCTGTAATATTTCGTAAAACAACAGTTCGCTTCTATTCGCGTGAACTCGCTCATTGTTGCCCAGTATACCGGAACGACACAGCGGCCCGCGTCATCCACGTAACGAGATCGCCAAGAACAAGTGGCTGTATGAAATGATCCACAAGGAAAGAAGCAATCGTTGAAAAGACTCCTAGTTAACGCTCCATTATGCCTAACTATCACCCAGAGACTGGCTCGAGCGAAACTAATGTTTAGAAAGCATTTAATATTACACTTTGTTAGCTCCAATAAAGCTTTTTCTCAACTCGGTCCAAGCCACTACAGGCGGCTTAATTGACAATAGATGTTCATTTCGAACTGGTGAAATAATCTTTTCAGATTCAAGCGTGTTCGAACTTTCAGAGGCGAGTTGGAAGCGTGATTATGAATTGTGTATAGTTTTTAACATCCAGGCCTGTTCATGTTCGAATAAATGGTAAATGATTTAAGGCAGATTCGTGTGTTAAAACTTTTAGAGGCGAGCAGAAAACATGATTATGAATTAATATACATGTTTGACGTTCATGCGTGTACATGTTCCAGTAAGTGGTCAACTAATCTTTTTGGCATTCGTGTAATAAAACGTTCAAAAACAATATATGCATGTACTTGTGGTGTCATGTATGACTTATGCATATGAAGCAGAATTTATCGATATTATGAATTGATATATATAATAAAAAACACTCGCACAAGAATAGAACTACTGTTAAGAGATATATAAATAGATATTTTTACAAGACATTTGCACAAACATGGCACTGCTGTTCAGAGAGATATGAGTAGATATCTTTTACAAGACATTTGCACAAACATGGCACTGCTGTTCAGAGAGATATGAGTAGATATCTTTTACAAGACACTTGCACAAACATGGCACTGCTGTTCAGAGATATATGAGTAGATATCGTTTACAAGACACTTGCACAAACATGGCACTGCTGTTCAGAGAGATATGAGTAGATATCTTTTACAAGACAGTTGCACAAACATGGAACTACTGTTCACAGATATATGAGTAGATATCTTTTACAAGACATTTGTACAAACATGGCACTGCTGTTCAGAGATATATGAGTAGATATCTTTTACAAGACATTTGCACAAACATGGAACTGCTGTTCAGAGAGATATGAGTAGATATCTTTTACAAGACACTTGCACAAACATGGACTTACTGTTCAGAGAGGTATGAGTAGATATCTTTTACAAGACACTTGCACAAACATGGAACTACTGTTCAGAGACATACGAGTAAATATCTTTTACAAGACAGTTGCACAAACATGTTACTACTGTTTAGAGAGATACGAGTAGATATCTTTTACAAGACACTTGCACAAACATGGAACTACTGGTCAGAGAGATATGAACAGATATCTTTTACAAGACACTTGCAGAAACATGGAACTGCTGTTCAGAGAGATATGAGTAGATATCTTTTACAACTCATTTGCACAAGCATAGAACTATTATTCAGAGACATACGAGTAGATATCTTTTACAAGACACTTGCACAAACATGGAACTACTGTTCAGGGAGATATGAACAGATATCTTTTACAAGAAATTTGCAGAAGCACAGAACTGCTGTTCAGAGACATATGAACAGATGTATTTTACAACACATTTGCAGAAGCACAGAACTGCTATTCAGAGACATATGAACAAATATATTTTACAAGACATTTGCACAAGCATAGAACTATTATTCAGAGACATACGAGTAGATATCTTTTACAAGACACTTGCACAAATATGGAACTGCTGTTCAGAGACATATGCGCAGACATAGTTTATAAGACACTGGAAGAAATATAGAACTACTTTTCACAGAGAGGTTGCAGCTGAACAAAACTGGCCTCTGTGTGTGCTACAATTATGGTGGACTGGCCCACATCCTCTTGTACACTTCACGTGCAGTTCCAAAGGGAAAGTCTTGTCGGTGCGGTGCGCACACGCTCTCCCTAGTGTAGAAGTCTTCTGAAAAATCTAGTTGTTTGAATATATAATGAATTTGTTTTCATTGGTGCACTGACTATTTCAGAGGAAGATTTCAATTTGTAGCAATATGCATGTATAGTCCGTCTGGCATATATCTCTATAATGAATACAGTTAAAATTCACATCCAAATATATGATTAAGGTTTAAACCCATACAAACTCGCATCTTTAAAAAAAATCTCAATGCAAACAAAAATGTTACTTTACAAAGTACAATCAAATTGCATAGTTTAAATCTCCCCTTTTTATACTGGTATGCAGCCACCTGGTGGAAGAGCCAAGGTCAGTGACAGTTCTGCCTTTGCATTATTGATTACCAGTAACAATGCAGGTAAAACTGCACACATTTGCTCTTCCAACACGCCTTAAACCCTGTAATGGTAAATTGTGAAGAAACTTTTTTTATTTACATACATTTATTTTCGTAAAAATATTATTGAATTTAATATGGGTTTAAAGTTTAAGTTTATGTTTTAATACGAGTTTTAGTATTATTTAACATATAGTTATAGCCAAGTTATCGGTTCTAAGGAACTATAGGCCCTCGTTTCACAACATTGCACCGTTTCAATGAAAAGTCTTGCATCCAACCCTAACTTTGACCCATCTAGACTTTGAAATAGCGTTATGTTAAACACTAAATAAACGCAGCCTACAGATGTGCCGAGTACTTGATCACGAATATATTAATTTTTATTTGATCTCAACTCAGTAACTTGTTTATACACGTAGATAGGAAACACGTGTACTCGGGCTGAGTACATTGCGTGTAGATAGTTGAATTCTTGTTGTTTTGTGGAATACATATGATGACTGAAGTAGAGTTGGTATACAGTGTTCTACTAGCAGTACTAGTAGAGATCGCCCTATGGGATTAGTTGGTAGAGAGCCTCCGTGGTTCAAATCCACACAGTGGATATTGATTTACAAGTTACATTACGTGAATACACAGCGTCAGAGCTATTAACGTAGGATTTGCATAACTATATCACCGGTAATGTGTGTTCAGACAAACTGTTTGACAAGCCAGTAGGTGTACTGTAATGTGGTGAAGTCGGCCACTTATAGAATAAAGAGCCCTGCCTTCCATCACGGGTTAACACTGAATGGCGCAATATCGACGGTAAGTGGAGAACTGGGAGACGTTATTAATATTCTAGCATTTAAAGTGGACAAAATTATTTTCTTTGTCTGCTGGGTTTTATGACACCTTGTTTACAGACAATATTATTACGTAAAACCGATTGATTTGTCTAGCCTTTAGATGGTCTGAATGTAGTTATTAAGCAGTGTCAAATACATTCAGCTGCAACAACTATTTCACTGACAGACTACAAATTTGTTTTACTACTTCAGGGAGGGAATTAGTTCAGTCGGATTGCGAGACATAGCCCAGTAGTAAAGCGCTCGCTTGATGCGCGGCCGGTTTGGGATCGATCCCCCTCGGTGGGCCCATTGGGCTATTTCTCGTTCCAGCCAGTGCACCACGACTGGTACATCAAAGGCCGTGGTATGTGCTATCCTGTCTATGGGATGGTGTATATAAAATATCCCTTTCTGCTAATCGAAAAGAGTAGCCCATGAAGTGGCCACAGCGGGTTTTCTCCCTCAATTTCTGTGTGGTCCTTAACCATATGTCCGACGCCATATAACCGTAAATAAAATGTGTTGAGTGCGTCGTAAAATAAACCATTTCCTTCTTTCTTCTTTAGTTCAGTCGGTAGAGCGCTTGCCTCGGGTGTTTGAGTCTAATTTGCGAAGCCATGTATTTTTCCATCCTAATAAGCACCCCGCGACTTCTAGATCACCTTGAATGTACTGTCCTGTTTGTGGGGAAAATGCATAAAAACGTTTCCTTGCTAATACTGAATAATGAAGCGGGTTTCTTCCGAAGATTACCTGTTAAAGTCTAATTAAGCAATGTGTGGTAGTGGTGTCGTTAAGCAAAATGAACTTAATACGTTAGTAATTTTGGAAAATCCTTATATTTCTGGTAGTGCTAGTTTTCGTAGTGCATGCCAAACAAAGGGAGTACGTACCTCGTGAGTAGGGTCTGTGCCTTGTAATTTTTGATAGTCTTGGATTTTGTAATTGTTATTGTTAGTGATCCCAACCGCACCCCGTGGGCAAATGGGTTTATTTCTTCTTCCAGAGGTTGGCCCAAGCAACGTCCTGTAACGGTTTGTGATCATGAACGTGATGCAGGGTGTATACTACCAAATCAAATCCCATAGACGACAATAGTAACATATGCGGCTAAAACTCCTACCTGCAACGTATCAACCGACATAAACGCCACGGATATAAATACTACCACCCCTTACACTTAAAGTGAATCAGAAAAAAATGGGGGTCAAGCTGCTCGTTTCTGAGATAACGGGTAGCGTCTATGACTACCCTAGTTTCGCACAAAATTTGAGTACTTTTTTTTACAGGTACCCCATACATGTTTCAAGCACAAGGCTACTTGACACATTGGTACTAGATGAAATAAAATTGCACATTTATTTTACCCAGATGAAACTATTATTTTTTACAACCAACACACTCACATTTATAACCAATCACAGGACTTGTGGTGTTCACTTCTCTATCAAAAGTTCGGTGCACCTCGAACTTTGACCCAGCCGGAAGTTATTTGGTATAGTACTACCTATACTGATAACATACATTTTTCAAAAAGTGTCCAGCTATGTGTCTTTATGACAACCAGGATCTGGTGTATTCTGACATAAACTGACAACCTCACTGAAAGTGTTGTTTCTACAGTGCAACCTAATATAATGTACACCTCAAAAAGCATATATATTGCATATAGTTTTGTACAAATGCAATATGTCATATTAAACAACAAAATGTTTTAAAATAAAACTCCTGAAGATATTTACTTTCAGTTGGGTGTGTGTACTCAGGTATATATGTAGAGACAACAAAGATAGTCAGAGTACCTCTACCCCTTTAAAGAATGCCATTAAAACACATGCACTTGATTGACCCCTAGATTATGAAGACCGTAACAGGCACATCAAAGAAATATCAGTATTAAAAAAATACACTGTCTGAGGAAGGAAACACAAACATGACTGTACCTGTATGAAGTAATGACTTAATGTCCTGAACATTAGTGTTGGGAGGAAATCCTGTATGCTGGGTGTGGGTGTCTTCAAGTTACCAGGTGTGGGAATTTCAAATCCATCGGCCATGCTGATTTTCACAATGAACCATCAAAACCATTGGCAGCCACCAATATTCCTGACTATATTTTATTTATAGCCTACTGTAGTTGGAGGTTTTAATAGTTGTGATATCTGGAATAATCATGCAGCTTTAACACATTTATTTTTGATTAATTACTGAAAAAAACTATTTTTAAATGACAAAATTACCCGAACATCTATTTTCTTGCATTATTTTCTAATCCGGATGAATACAATATGTACATTAGATGTATTCCTACAATCTGTAATCCAGCATTTTATTTAGCTAGTAACATTAGGTAATACAGCTTTAACAATAAAATAAATTATCAACTTAATCCAAGGCAGATAATCAAATCTGAAAAAATTGGTTCTGAATCTAGTATAAACTCAAAATGCTTTTCATGAGAGCTAACTAAGCGATTATTAAGAAATAAAAATGATCTGGAGATCTAAGTATATGTTTAACAACCTTATTGTTATGTACAAATAAGAACAGAAGGCACAATAGTGACAACAAATTTAATTATGTTTTTGGTAAAGTTTTTCTTCAAATTTACTTAAAATTTTGCATAAAACTACAAATTTGTCTAAAATATAACTTAGCACCCTATAAATATGTCAAAATGACAATAAAAATCAACTTCTTTACAAATTTGAGTTTTCAGAATTTCATACATAAAAAATTAACAATGTTAATGGAAACTAAAGACATTAACCCACTATTGGCACATGCTATTTTTAATATAAAAATAAATTGCTATTAAAATCTTAGTTCAGGTTGCCTATATATAATACCATATTTAAGAGCAGTTGTATATGGCAAGTCAAATACCATGTAAAAAGAAATTATTGAAATCTTTACAGTATGAATTATAGGCCAAAACCAACTTTTCTTCAGTGCTAACTTTGAATTAAACTCCATTCAGAGCCATGTACAGAGATTATTGTCAAGGTCAAGGTCATTGTGAACTTGCATGATCGAGTGATGGCTAATTAATCAACCAGTATAGTTTAATTAAATAAAATGACATAATCATAATATTTTTTATTATGCACTGAATATGTGCTATAGGGTGTATACTACCAAATCAAATCCCATAGACGACAATAGTAACATATGCGGCTAAAACTCCTACCTGTAACGTATCAACCGACATAAACGCCACGGATATAAATACTACCACCCCTTACACTTAAAGTGAATCAGAAAAAAATGGGGGTCAAGCTGCTCGTTTCTGAGATAACGGGTAGCGTCTATGACTACCCTAGTTTCGCACAAAATTTGAGTACTTTTTTTTACAGGTACCCCATACATGTTTCAAGCACAAGGCTACTTGACACATTGGCACTAGATGAAATAAAATTGCACATTTATTTTACCCAGATGAAACTATTATTTTTTACAACCAACACACTCACATTTATAACCAATCACAGGACTTGTGGTGTTCACTTCTCTATCAAAAGTTCGGTGCACCTCGAACTTTGACCCAGCCGGAAGTTATTTGGTATAGTACTACCTGCAGGCTCCATCCCGTATCTACGCTACACTCGAAGCGGTGAAAACACCTTCGTTCCGGTGTGGTAATAATAGTTTGTTGAACACCATGCATCTTAAACCCGACATACTGAACGTCAGGTAAACATCACGGTATATGTTGAATACTTAGTGTGGAAGTTAACTTACGTTTACACCACATTATTGTAACAGTGAGACACGCAGACCAGGGGCTTGTAATAAAACAAATAAAAACAAACAGTCGCAAGGGCCAATAAACGTACGCTATTCGGAAAGCAATAAGAACGTTTGTAAAGCCGGCCCCACATGGTGCGTATTTGCTGTGATACAATACGATAAAACTATCTTGGCGTATCTTGAAGAATCTCAGGTGATCTTATCGCACAGGATCTCAGAGAACATCCCCGCACACACGGTACGATTTCCCGCAAGTTTTATACGACTTTTGTTCAAAACTCTACGACCAAACGAGATACAGCATGGTGGCATCGTATTGTCTATAATCGTATCAGCACACGGTGCGATTCCTAAGGATATCTTATCGTATCTTACAGTATCGTGTCATATCGCAGCAAACACGCACCGTGTGAGGCCGGCGTTACACGAACCACTCGTCATTTTACCCCTGATCTGACAGAAGCGTGAAATTTCAAATTACGACAAAATTGAATTGTACTCCGGATCAACCTTAGCGTGGACATAAGATGAGTTTGGGTTATTTGAAAGGTGAATGGTGAATATAGGCCAAGCTTTACTGAATTGTGTAGGATGTTCGATGACCTTAAAGTACAACACACAACTCGCAGTCTTTAATTGTATGCTCTCCATATATACGTTACTACGCGATCAGTAGTTTGCTATCAAATGACAGCGATATTTTTACCGACACCTGAGCACTGCGATATGTTTAACACCAAGTATCGTAACTGCGATATGGTTAACACCAAGTGTCGTAACTGCGATATGTTCAATACCAAGTGTCGTAACTGCGATATGTTCAATAGCAAGTGTCGTAACTGCGATACGTTTAACACCAAGTGTCGTAACTGCGATATGTTTAACACCAAGTGTCGTAACTGCGATTTGTTCAACACCAAGTGTCGTAACTTCTGTATGTTTAACACCAAGTGTTTAACACCAAACGCATAACTGCGGTATGTTTAACACCAAGTGTCATAACTGCGGTATGTTTAACACCAAGTATCATAACTGCGATATGTTTAACACCAACCGTCGTTATTACGAGGCACTTGAAACCATAGTTACGTTTAATTAACATAATATATAATAACTACCACGTGTGGCAGTTATCATGTGATAGACACCAAATGGTGGTGGGTGTTTTTAAGTAACGCATTATGTTGTCGTTCAATGAATATTTTGT
Source organism: Gigantopelta aegis (assembly GCF_016097555.1). Lineage (NCBI taxonomy): Eukaryota > Metazoa > Mollusca > Gastropoda > Neomphalida > Peltospiridae > Gigantopelta > Gigantopelta aegis. Next base: position 86,469,088 of record NC_054708.1, on the reverse strand, counting down.
CGTTCGGCTGATTCCGTTAAATCTACATCTTGACGTAAAGGAAACGGAAACGGCCGAACTGTCCCAACTGTAATAAAATCTATCGACGCAGTCAGTTCCAAGTGTTCTTGGATCCTGTGGTACAGCTCTAGGTTTACTATAACCAGTGAGACTGCACATTATTACAACTATATTCACGGCTCTTTTAATACTTCCGCTTTTTTCTGCAAAGTCTGGTGGACTTGGCTTTTATCGGTCTTTCATAATTAAATGTGACACATTTCGCTCTAATTTACCGCTGGTGTCATGCATTTTAAAACTGATCTACTGCCGTAGGGTACAAAATTAACTTTTAGTCGCATCGCGAGCATAAAACAGCCTGTTAGGAATTCAACTGAAGCAATGCAATTAGCGTTTTCAATTACATATGGTTTTACCAGCATTCGTGTAGCACCTTTTTCATTCTGACATCAAAGCGAACAGTGGATTGAAGAATGGCATAACATAAAAATGTGAAGGAAAATTGCACCGTGTTATTGATAATAACACTACTTAGATCACAGAGAAAGAAAATGATCGTGGATCATAACTAAACACGCCGGTTTAACATATCCCAGCGGACAATTATATGACTTAGGGTCATTTGTCAGGCGAATACTAACCACCTTCCACGTCTCGGCCACATGCTCTTCCTCGCTCCAAGATAGAAGCAGACCATAAAACTGATGTAAAATATTAACAACGTGTTTTTGCGTCCTTCTCTTTTTTCTAACGTTGCCCTAAGTATCGCTGAAACCAGAAATTGGTGTAAAATAAATTGCACTATTGAAATACTTGTCCCGTTTTTGTTTTGTTTAAATTATCATGATGCAGCTTTAGTTTGTTTGCTTTGTTTGGATTGTTGTTGTTGTTTGTATGTCTTGTTTTGTTTTCTGGTAATTAAGTTTTGTATATCATAATACGCAGATGACACATCTTTTATTTTATATGGATTCACTAAGTCCTTTGAAAGTACTTTATAATATTAGACGTGTATGAATGACATTGCCTATGGTCTGAAAATAAATTATTCAAAATCAAAAGTTAATTGGACTGGCAATAAAAAGCTCCCAATGGTCGGATTTCGCCAACTAGATTGAAGCTAGCATGGAGTTCAGAACAATTTACTCTTTTGGATGTAAATGTTTTTGTTAATATCAGTGAGTTTGTTATTAGAAACAATGAATCTAACATACTGATGATGAAACAATTAATAAAACAATGGTCTACAAGGGAGCTAACAGCAATAGATGGAATTATTGTGTTAGTAACCGTAATACTGTGTTAGTAACAGTAATACTGTGTTAGTAACCGTAATACTGTCTGAAATAAGTCATCTGATTATTTCCGTATCAAACCCACCTGCAAAACTAATAACACATATAAATAAAATGTTCTTCTCCTTCATATGACCAAATAAACCAGAACAAATAAAAAAAAAAAAAAATTTTGTTCAAGAATATTAAAATAGTGCTGTAAAAATGATAAATATTTTAAGTTTAATAACTGCACCAAACTCTACGTGGATATAACAATGATAAGAAGACTTTACAACTTGATAGTGAGTATTGAGCATAATTAAAGGTATTTATCTCTCCAAACTCCACATGGATATAAAAATAACAAGAAGACGTTACAACTTGATAGTGAGTATTGAGCATAATTAAAGGTATTTATCTCTCCAAACTCCACATGGATATAAGAATAACAAGAAGACTTTAGAACTTGATAGTGAGTATTGAGCATAATTAAAGGTATTTATCTCTCCAAACTGTCTGAGAAAACTGGCGATACTCTTTGATAATCTACTCACCAGTAATACTCAAAAACAAAACAAACTTTTAAAAGAATGTCATAGAAACCGTACCACAAATGATGATTATAAATGTTATATTACAATATTCAATACCGTATCTCTGTAACAGACATTGTGATCGAGTCGTGGTGGTATGGACGCATCACTCACCGTCCAGTGTTTGGTCTGAAGACGGGAGCTGATCGTGACCACGTATCTCTGCAACAGACATTGTGATCGAGTCGTGGTGGTATGGACGCATCACTCACCGTCGAGTGTTTTGTCTGAAGACGAGAGCTGATCGTGACCACGTATCTCTGCAACAGACATTGTGATCGAGTCGTGGTGGTATGGACTCATCACTCACCGTCGAGTGTTTTGTCTGAAGACGGGAGCTGATCGTGACCACGATATATAGTTCCAGTATACGAGAAAAATATTTCTTCATCTTCAGTAAGCAAATGGACGTCTGTATGTGCATATTTTAAGCAAGGAACTGAAATTACAGAAGCATTGTTATCTTGAGGGTGAAGTACATTTAAGGACACGTCACTCATGTCCAAAAATGTTCGAGTTAAAGTTTACTTTGTTTAACGGCACCAAATTGTTTTATTAATCATCAGCAATTGAGTGTCAACCATTTGGTAATTCTGACACATAGTCTTTCCATTAGTAGCAAGGGCTCTTTTATATGCACCAGCCCACAAACACCATAGCACATACCACGGCCTTTGGTATACCAGTCTTGGTGCACTGGCTGGAACAAGAAATAGCCCAATGGACAGCTATCAAAGCTAGACCGACCGTGCATCAAGCGAACTGTTTAGCACAGGACACGCCCCGTTATGGATTTTTGAGACGCCTAACACTTGGATTACACCGGCTGAAGAACGTTCAAGTTGTTTATTTACTTTCCGTTTTACAACTCATCGTCACCTTAACAAACAGTACAATATAACATATAACATGTACACATTCAACGGTGAGTGTGGTTTCACACATATAATCATGTAGAGACAAACGTAATATAATTTACACTTCCAACGTTAACTATTTTCCTCTTGTGCCTGATCTTTAATTGTATTCGTCTGAACTAAATATATTCAAACGTTACTCACTTTATTGTTGTCCCTTGTTATTATTGAAGCGGATTCAAAATGACTCTATTCAGATGAAAATTCATTTTCACTTCATTAAAAGCCATCATTGAAATATATACGTGTGCAAATGGTTATCTGTTCAAAGAAGAACAGTTAAAGTTTGTTTTGTTTCACGACACTACTAATTAATCATCGGCTATTGGTTGTCAAACATTTGGCAAGTCATCAGAGGAAACCCGCAACATTTTCCCATTAGCAGCAAGGAGATCTTTTATATGCACTTTCCAATAGACAGGAAAGCACATACCACGGCCTTTGACCACTTGTGGTGTACTGGTTGGAACGATCCGCTCAGGTGGTTCGATCCTCAGATGCAAGCATCCCAGAAGAGCACTCAACAGACTGGGCCAAATCCCGACCTCAAAGAAGAAGAAACCATCGACGTATTAATTTCCAATTAAGGTTCTACACTTTCTTGCCAAATAAACATACACCAAAATAATCATAATGTAAAGTCGTTTTCATTAGTTAAAATAGGTCAATGCTAAATGATTATTTATAGAAATAGAAAGAAGTTAATCGGGTATTAAATTTCATTCCCGTGATCCATATCAAACATACACCTGAGCAAATAGCGTCTTTGAATTACCGGGTTGTTTGATCTCTCGTGTGTATAATATTTAATAATTCAGCTAAATTAGTCACTACATTATATGGGAACTTCCTGTCATTAGGTATGGATAACACAATACGGGTAGAGACGAGCCAGTTTTAAAAAGGTGCTTTCTATAAATGTAGTAGAGGCTGTATACACTTTATAATGGCGGGGAGGGGTCAGATGAGGTCGGAAGCAATTTGTTCTAAACATGTTTTAATATTTCCTCAATTCCACATAAGTTCAATAATATCTAGCAGAAATAGGTACAAAAATAAGAGAAGACAATTCACTCATTCACACAAACACACACACAGACGCAGACGCACACATACACAGTTACACACACAAAGACACACACAGACGCACCCATACACAGTTACACACACACACACACACACACACACATACACACAGAAGTACACGCACACGTACACAGTTACACACACAAACACAGACGCACACATGCACAGTTACACACAAACACACACACACACACACACACACACACACACACGCACACATACACAGTTACACACACAGACACACACAGATGCACACATATACATACACAGTTACATACACAAACACACACACAGGTGCACACATACACATACACAGTTACACACACAAACACACACATATACGCACACATACACATACACAGTTACACACACAGACGCACACACACACAGTTACACACACAAACACACACACAGACGCACACATACACAGTTACACACACACATACGCACACGCACACATACACAGTTACACACACACACACACACACACACACACAGACAGACGCACCCATACAAATACACAGTTACACACACAAACACACACAGATGCACACATATACATACACAGTTACATACACAAACACACACACAGGCGCACACATACACATACACAGTTACACACACAAACACACACATATACGCACACATACACATACACAGTTACACACACAGACGCACACACACACAGTTACACACACAAACACACACACAGACGCACACATACACAGTTACACACACACATACGCACACGCACACATAAACAGTTACACACACACACACACACACACACAGACAGACGCACCCATACAAATACACAGTTACACACACAAACACACACAGATGCACACATATACATACACAGTTACATACACAAACACACACACAGGCGCACACATACACATACACAGTTACACACACAAACACACACATATACGCACACATACACATACACAGTTACACACACACATACGCACAAGCACACATACACAGTTACACACACACACACACACACAGACAGACGCACCCATACACATACACATACACACACACACACACACACACACACACAGACAGACGCACCCATACACATACACAGTTACACACACACACACACACACACACAGACGCACACGCGCGCACACGGACACACACACACACACAGACGCAAACACACACACACACAGAGAGAGAGAGAGAGAGAGAGAGAGAGAGAGAGAGAGAGAGAGAGAGAGAGAGAGAGAGAGAGAGAGAGAGAGAGAGAGACAGACAGAGAGAGAGACAGAGCGAGACATATCTCTGTCACAGAGTGTCACGTTACAGACAAGTATGACTGTTCGAAATATGCCCATACTTGTTTCAGAGAGTGTCACATTACAGACAAGTATGACTGTTATGAAATATGCCCATATCTCTGTCAGAGAGCGACACGTTACAGACAAGTATGTCTGTTTGAAATATGCCCATATCTCTGTCAGAGAGTGACACGTTACAGACACGTATGACTGTTTGAAATATGCCCATATCTCTGTCAGAGAGTGACACGTACAGACAATTATGACTGTTTGAAATATGCCCATATCTCTGTCAGAGAGTGTCACGTTACAAACAAGTATGACTGTTTGAAATATGCCCATATCTCTGTCAGAGAGTGTCACGTTACAGATGGGTATGACTGTTCGAAATATGCCCATACTTGTTTCAGAGAATGTCACGTTACAAACAAGTATGACTGTTTGAAATATGCCCATACTTCTTACAGAGAGTGTCGCATTACAAACAAGTATGACTGTTTGAAATATGCCCATATCTCTGTCAGAGAGTGACACGTTACAGACAAGTATGTCTGTTTGAAATATGCCCATATGTCTGTCAGAGAGTGACACGTTACAAACAAGTATGACTGTTTGAAATATGCCCATACTTCTGTCAGACAATGTCACGTTACAAACAAGTATGACTGTTTGAAATATGCCCATATCTCTGTCAGAGAGTGTCACGTTACATATAGGTATGACTGTTCGAAATATGCCCATACTTGTTTCAGAGAATGTCACGTTACAGACAAACATGACTGCTTGAAATATGCCCATATGTCTGCCAGAGAGTGTCACGTTACAAACAAATATAACTGTTTGAAATAAGCCCATATCTCTGTTAGACAAGTATTACTGTTTTGAAACATGCCCATACTTGTTTCAGAGAGCGTCACGATACAGACAAGTATGACTGTTTGAAATATGCCAATATCTCTGTCACAGAATGTCACGTTACACACAAGTATGACTATTTGAAATATGCCCATATGTCTGTCAGACAGTGTCACGTTACAGACAAGTATGACTTTTTTTAAATATGCCCATATCTCTGTCAGAGAGTGTCACGTTACAGACAAGTATGACTGTTTGAAATATGCCCATATGTCTGTAAGAGGGTGTCACGTTACAAACAAGTATGACTGTTTGAAGTATGCCCATATGTCTGTCAGAGAGTGTCACGTTACAGACAAGTATGACTGTTTGAAATATGACCATATATCTGTCAGAGAGTGTCACGTTACAGACAAGTATGACTGTTTGTATGACCAGAGAGTGTCACGTTACAGACAAGTATGACTGTTTGAAATATGCCCATATGTCTGTAAGAGGGTGTCACGTTACAAACAAGTATGACTGTTTGAAGTATGCCCATATATCTGTCAGAGAGTGTCACGTTACAGACAAGTATGACTGTTCGAAATATGCACATACTTGCTTCAGAGAGTGTCAGGTTACAAATATGACTGTTTGAAATATACCCATATCTCTGTCAGATAGTGTCACGTTACAGACAAGTATGACTGTTTTGAAATATTCCCATATCTCTATGAGAGAGTGTCACGTTACAGGACAGTATGATGTTCGAAATATGCCCATACTGTTTCAGAGAGTGTCACGTTACAGCAATTATGACTGTTTGAAATATGTCCATATGTCTGTCAGAGAGTGTCACGTTACAAACAAATATAACTGTTTGAAATAAGCCCATATCTATGTTAGATAGTGTTACGTTACAGACAAGTATGACTGTTTTGAAACATGCCCATACTTGTTTCAAAGAGTGCCACGTTACAGTCAAGTATGACTGTTTGAAATATGCCCATATGTCTGTGAGAGAGTGTCACGTTACAGACAAGTATGTCTGTTTTGAAATATGCCCAAACTTGTCTCAGAGAGCGTCACGTTACAGACAAGTATGACTGTTTGAAATATGCCCATATCTCTGTCACAGAATGTCACGTTACACATCAGTATGACTGTTTGAAATATGCCCATATGTCTGTCAGAGGGTGTCACGTTACAAACAAGTATGATTGTTTGAAGTATGCCCATATGTCTGTCAGAGAGTGTCACGTTACAGACAAGTATGATTGTTTCAAATATGCCCATATGTCTGTCAGAGATTGTCACTTTACAAACAAGTATGACTGTTTGAAATATGCCCATACTTCTTACAGAGAGTGTCGCATTACAAACAAGTATGACTGTTTGAAATATGCCCATATCTCTGTCAGAGAGTGACACGTTACAGACAAGTATGTCTGTTTGAAATATGCCCATATCTCTGTCAGAGAGTGACACGTTACAAACAAGTATGACTGTTTGAAATATGCCCATATCTCTGTCAGAGAGTGTCACGTTACAGATAGGTGTGACTGTTCGAAATATGCCCATACTTGTTTCAGAGAATGTCACGTTACAGACAGACATGACTGCTTGAAATATGCCCATATGTCTACCAGAGAGTGTCACGTTACAAACAAATATAACTGTTTGAAATAAGCCCATATCTCTGTTAGACAAGTATGACTGTTTTGAAACATGCCTATACTTGTTTCAGAGAGCGTCACGATACAGACAAGTATGACTGTTTGAAATATGCCAATATCTCTGTCACAGAATGTCACGTTACACACAAGTATGACTATTTGAAATATGCCCATATGTCTGTCAGACAGTGTCACGTTACAGACAAGTATGACTGTTTTGAAATATGCCCATATCTCTGTCAGAGAGTGTCACGTTACAGACAAGTATGACTGTTTGAAATATGCCCATATGTCTGTCAGAGGGTGTCACGTTACAAACAAGTATGACTGTTTGAAGTATGCCCATATGTCTGTCAGAGAGTGTCACGTTACAGACAAGTATGACTGTTTGAAATATGACCATATATCTGTCACAGAGTGCCACGTTACAGACAAGAATGACTGTTTCAAATATGTCCATATCTCTGTCAGAGAGTGTCACGTTACAGACAAGTATGACTGTTCGAAATATGCACATACTTGCTTCAGAGAGTGTCAGGTTACACATATGACTGTTTGAAATATACCCATATCTCTGTCAGATAGTGTCACGTTACAGACAAGTATGACTGTTTTGAAATATTCCCATATCTCTATGAGAGAGTGTCACGTTACAGACAGGTATGACTGTTCGAAATATGCCCATACTTGTTTCAGAGAGTGTCACGTTACAGACAATTATGACTGTTTGAAATATGTCCATATGTCTGTCAGAGAGTGTCACGTTACAAACAAATATAACTGTTTGAAATAAGCCCATATCTATGTTAGATAGTGTCACGTTACAGACAAGTATGACTGTTTTGAAACATGCCCATACTTGTTTCAGAGAGTGCCACGTTACAGTCAAGTATGACTGTTTGAAATATGCCCATATGTCTGTGAGAGAGTGTCACGTTACAGACAAGTATGTCTGTTTTGAAATATGCCCAAACTTGTCTCAGAGAGCGTCACGTTACAGACAAGTATGACTGTTTGAAATATGCCCATATCTCTGTCACAGAATGTCACGTTACACACCAGTATGACTGTTTGAAATATGCCCATATGTCTGTCAGAGAGTGTCACGTTACAGACAAGTATGACTGAAATAAGCCCATATCTCTGTTAGATAGTGTCATGTTACAGACAATTATGACTGTTTTGAAACATGCCCATACTTGTTTCAGAGAGTGTCACGTTACAGACAAGTATGACTGAAATATGCCCATATCTCTGTCAGAGAGTGACACGTTACAGACACGTATGACTGTTTGAAATATGCCCATATCTCTGTCAGAGAGTGACACGTACAGACAATTATGACTGTTTGAAATATGCCCATATCTCTGTCAAAGAGTGTCAGGTTACAGATAAGTATGACTGAAATAAGCCCATATCTCTGTTAGATAGTGTCATGTTACAGACAAGTATGACTGTTTTGAAACATGCCCATACTTGTTTCAGAGAGTGTCACGTTACAGACAAGTATGACTGTTTGAAATATGCCCATATCTCTGTGAGAGAGTGTCACGTTACAGACAAGTATGTCTGTTTTGAAATATGCCCAAACTTGTCTCAGAGAGCGTCACGTTACAGACAAGTATGACTGTTTGAAATATGCCCATATCTCTGTCAGAGATTGTCACTTTACAAAAAAGTATGACTGTTTGAAATATGCCCATACTTCTTTCAGAGAGTATCGCGTTACAGACAAGTATGACTGTTTGATTATAATTGCGATATTATCTCGCGCCAGTGCAACAGAGTCACTGCTAGTTGATCAATCTATCTGTAAGACGAATACACTCGTTCACGATTATGGACTTAACGATTAGATTCCATGTCCTAGCCATTTATCAGGAAGCTTCATCTGCACTGCATTGATAATAAGGTTGTCCATTTGGACATCAAAGAAACGAATCTCACAATGTTGTTGTAAAACTCGTTAACCCTGCTGAAGAACGAAAATCATATCATTTGTACAGGTAATGACGATCTCTCTCTCTCTCTCTCTCTCTCTCTCTCTCTCTCTCTCTCTCTCTCTCTCTCTCTCTCTCTCTCTCTCTGACACACACATACGCACGCATGCACAGTGTTGCACACACATACACGCGCACACACACAAACAGACACAGACATAGAGAGAGACAAAGACATAGATAGAGAGACACACACACACACACACACACACACACAGAGAGAGAGAGAGAGAGAGAGAGAGAGAGAGAGAGAGAGAGAGAGAGAGAGAGAGAGAGAGAGAGAGAGAGACAGAGAGAGACAGAGAGAGACAAACAGACAGACATACAGACGTCCCCATATATAAATATCACACATTGGTCATATTGAAATAAAATGATATTCACTCAGTGACGATAACACATTTTGCAGTGAAAATTTCACTATTTCACTCTAAAACGTGTTATCGTCACTGCAAGAAAGCCGGAACTATTTTGCTGCTGGCATTTAAAAAAGTTATATAATAAATAGAAAATTTCAAGATTTGTATTGTCAAATATGATTCATTGCTCATCTAGTGAAGTTTGCAATCATATCACACTCGTCACGGAATCGCAAACTGATTGCAAAGTGATTGCAAACTTCACTCGATGAGATATAAATCAAATTTGACAAAAAACCATGAACTATCCTCTCTGAATTAACCACTAATCTGACACCGTAAGCCTGTTCATCAAAGATTGTATACTGCAATGCCAGTTTAAGCTACTATTGGAAACATTATCATTTGCATTTGGACTTCAAATAGTACAGTTGGTGCATAATACAGCGTTGATTTGAAATTAGTTTTAAGGCCAAAACAAGTCGGTCTCTAGTCAGACTAAAGTTCCACAATTGATGCGGCATCTTTTTCATTTGTTTTTTCAAAGCATGGATTGAACAGAAAAAGTGGTTATATACTACTCAAAAGAATTTAAGTGTCAGACGATATTTTCGACATTATTTTCTGAATGTCAATTATATTAGCTAGACCATAATGTCACGCATGGTATTGTTCCTTTTTGACGAAAGTGGGTCTAAGCAACCCATAAATGAATTAAAATCCACTGTCATTGACACTGTCGACTAGTTCTAATGGCGAAAACATGCTTACATTTGCACGTAAATTAGGGCGAAAGCGAAAGGTCTGCTAAGTGCCCATAACTTGCTTTTTCACAAAGCGCTTCATTTGCACGCTTTGCACGTGTATTCCATGTTCCCAATGCTGAATTTCTGTATAATTGGAGCTTGCGTTTGTGTACGGTGCACACTCCAAATTCGACAATGGTACGACTTCAACTGACTATCGAAGATCGAGGAAGGGCTATTGCTTGGCTTCAGGATGGCAATACGCAAAGAAATGTTGCTCTGATACTTGGTGTCAGTCAGAGTGTCGTTGGCCGACTGTGGCAACGGTACCAAGCAACGAATTCTGTTCGAAATCGTCCACGTTCGGGAAGACCCCGAAGCACTACAAATAGAGAGGACCGCTACATCACCAATATGGCTCTACGTCAACGCACAACCACTGCACGCCGATTACGTGACAATCTGCGGACTGCGACTGGAACTCGAGTGTCTGATCAAACCATACGCAATCGTATAAGAGCCAATAATCTACGCTGCCGTCGCCAGGCTGTTCGACCACCACTCCTACCACGTCACAGAACGGCCAGACGTCACTGGTGCACGCTTCATCTGCGGTGGCAACGTGTTCAGTGGGGTCGAGTGATGTTCATTGATGAGTCCAGGTTTAGTTTCCAGTTCAACGACGGTCGGGTTCGTGTTTACAGACGTCCTGGGGAGCGCTTCGCTGACGTTAACGTTAGACAACGTCACCGGTTCGGTGGTGGCAGCGTCATGGTGTGGGGCGGCATCTCTATCCACCACAGGACCCCCCTCTATGTGGTGGATGGCAATCTGAATGGAATCCGCTATCTGAATGAGATTATCCGGCCGTTGGTTCTCCCAGGCCTTCAGCAGATTGGCGGCGGGGCAGTTCTGCAGGATGACAATGCCAGACCCCACCGCGCCAGGGTGGTAACGGACTTTCTCAGACAACAAGGTATCGCCAGGATGGATTGGTCAGCATATACGCCTGACTTGGCCCCAATAGAGCGCGCCTGGGACGAATTAGGCATAGTATAGTTGATAGCGAAATAAAGGGCATATTAAATCAGAATGCACGTCCTAGCCCATGCGCGATAGCATTTTGGCTCCATATGCGGTTTTACGTCATAGCAAGAAAAGCCCTGAAAATATCGACGTCATACCGCGGAAAATAATAAAACAAAAATGTTGACGCGCGAGGGTCAAAATCGACCAGCACGCTGACCAGAGACCAGAAATTTATTTTCTTTGGCCTAACCAATATTTATTTATTCTTCTTGCGTTTTCATTACATTGATGGGAGCTCTAGTCCACCACAGACAGCAATATTAGAGGTTGATGTTTTAGCTAATAGAATGTATGTACAATATTTCAAATGAACTCGTTCAATGTCAGCAGCTTTGTGAAATGCCAACACTTTCAGGTGCATATAACAGTACAGCGTCAACATAACAATCAAATAATAACTTCTTATTAGGTGTGTCGATATTATACAAAGATCGAAAACTACGTTCGAATATATTCTGTTGCATCACATTATATCTGACACTGTTATGAAAATCGACTTCCAGTTAACAAAATGCATTGACAATATTGATTTTTACACCGTGGTATACAAAAAAAATACTGGAAACTATTTGGGTGTAATTGATATAGTACTGCGTACGTACGTGTTTGGCGTTTGGAATTAACTGTGCATATTTGCTAATTGAATGGTGGTTACACTGCAATATCAGAATCGCATTATCTTCAAAATATGGATTTAGATACTCCCACAAAAGAGCTTGGTAATAGTGTAAACCTATTACCCGATACTACTATTTCTGACGTATACACTGTGTTACCCAGCTGTATTATATGGCATGATTGCTCTTTGTTTAATACGATATGAAATAATTAACTGTACGAAACCAGTGCACATAGTAACTTCAAATGGAGTAGGCATCCCACGTGTTGATCACTAATGGAGTCTTATTCCCTGTACCCATGCGTTTCTATCGTTGTATGTACTAGTTGAACCCTACATACATACATACAATATAATAGATATTTATATATATATATATCAATACATGCATACGTACATACGTACATACATACGTACGTACATATGTGCATGCATACATACATACCATGCCATGCCATGCCATACCATACATACATAGCTCAGAGCGTATCGTGGTTAGCCTTGCAATTTGCGGGCGAATCGGTGCCAAAGGTTCGAGTCCCAGCAACGGCATGGGACAATTTGTGAGGCCAGAAAGGATTTAATTATCCCCAGTGCGTTAATATCTATGTATGTAATAGTCAACCTTGACATACATACAATATATACCCGTTCATACGTCAATACATACATACATACATACCATACCATACCATACCATACCATACCATACCATACCATACCATACCATACCATACCATACCATACCTACATACCTACATGAATGTATGAATGTATGAATGTGTAATGACACCCCAACACGAAAAATACATCGGCTATTGGGTGTCAAGCTATGGTAAATGCAAAACAAATTTGTTGAACAACATGAATATAAAAATTAAAGAGTCAAATAAAAACACAGTGTAAAGAACTGTGCAAAAAAATACAAATATCACTGATATATAAAATAAAAATTTAGAATAGAAGTCCGTATCACGTAAAAACTGCAATAAAAGTTCTGGATGGAATCGAAATGATTCCATCACATTTCTTTGTCCAAATAGATCTTTTCTAGTTGCTGACAAATGCTTACACTCCACCAAAATGTGTCGCACAGTCAGAAGACACTGACAGTGCTCACACTGAGGTGGAGGATCTTTCTTCAAGATAAATGAATGGGTCAAGTAAGTAAAACATACATACATACATACAATTTGCGGGCGATTCGGTGCCACAGGTTCGAGTCCCAGCAACGGCATGGGACAATTTGTGAGGCCAGAAAGGATTTAATTATCCCCTGCGCCAGTGCGTTAATATCTATGTATGTAACAGTCAACCTCGACATACATACAATATATAGATATTCATACATCAATACATACATACATACATACATACATATACACATACACAAACGCGCAAGCGATCAATATTTGAAAGTACTTCTCTTTTTTCCAGACATTTATCAGGTTTTTTGCCAGTTAAAAATTCCCATGAGCGGATTATGAGGACGGGGAAAGACAAGTCCGTGTTATGCATGTTTTGTCATCAGTGGGAAATACTATTTCGTGTCCATTCTAACTTGATATCCGTGCTTATATCCAGTGAAGGTTCAGTCATGCTGTCCTGTGCACACACTCCAACTATCTTGGCTGTCTGTCTAGGCCTTGGGTTAATGAGTAATTGTTAGTGAAAGCGAACCTTTAAAATTCACTCTTGGTAGGAGTTGGCGCCGAGAAGCGAGCCCGGTACTTACCAAGCATGACGCAAAAGCTTATCCAATCAAGGCCTTGTCTTTGATTTCTTTCTTTTTGTTGAAGCGGACTCTGACTGGAGAAATCAATGTACTGGTACCAGAACTATCATCAACCTCACCAGACGATAGACCGACCGGATTACCACAATCCACTTGAGTGAGGAAATATCTATTTAAAATAAAATAGGCGTGCATTTGGTCTGTCTGCCCGCGGGTGACTTGGCGCGGTAGTTTGCTATTGTAATGTCTATCGTCTATTACGTCGCTCATTTTCAGAAACCCGCCTGTAGCAACCATAATACATAACCGATGGTTTATTCACATTTACCAAGATCACGGTGTGTTCACTCCTGTATGTCTAAGCTCATTCACATATACAAATATCACTGACGTTCAATTCCCGTGTGTCTAAGCTTTTAGGCGATTGTTGCTGTCCATCCTAGAAGCATAAGTAATAAACCTTTACTAATTTTAAAGTCTGGACATTTATCTCTCATTTGCGTTTGCGACAATGTTTAGTTGAGTACCTCTGAAACCTTTTATAACTGAATTACCTAGAAATTATCATAACGGAAGTAGAGTGTTGTCTTACTGTAAATTACTCAGAACTAAAATTAAAGGGCCAAGGACACTGGCAAATTCGTGTGTTAACCAACACTTTTGGTATGCGATTCTTGTGTGTATAGAAAAAAAGTCGATAAACAAGAAAAAACCCAACCCAAACATACAAACAAACAACCCCCCCCCCCCCCCCCCCCCCCCCCCCCCCCCCCCCCCCCCCCCCCCCCCCCCAACAAAAACAAAAACAACAAAACAAAACAAAAAAGAGAGAGAAAAGGAAATAAATTATAAACCAAGACATCTTCCAACATAAATTATTCCTCCATACAGTAAGGAAACATACTAAAATTAAAGAATATAAAACAACAAAACGGGGTCGAATTGGGACCGGCCTCGGTGGCGTCGTGGTAGGCCATCGGTCTACAGACTGGTAGGTACTGGGTTCGGATCCCAGTCGAGGAATGGGATTTTTAATCCAGATACCGACTCCAAACCCTGAGTGAGTGCTTCGCAAGGCTCAATGGGTAGGGGTAAACCACTTGTACCGACCAGTGATCCATAACTGGTTCAACAAATTCCATGGTTTGTGTTATCCTGCCTGTGGGAAGCGCAAATAAAAGATCCCTTGCTGCTAATCGGAAGAATAGCCCATATAGTAGCGACAGCGGGTTTCCTCTCAATATCTGTGTGGTCCTTAACCATATGTCTGACGCCATATAACCGTAAATAAAATGTGTTGAGTGCGTCGTTAAATAAAACATTTTTTTCTTTGGGTAGAATTAGCACCGAGACGCGAACCCAGAACCTACTAGTCTTAAAAGTAATGGCGACAGTTTTATTGAGGTGAGCATCACAAAGATCGTTGTTTTAGTGAGAGAAAACTTACATAACCCAGCCACGGAAATGCTGTAGGTGGGAGGGTTGGGAAGTTTAAATCCTTATTCTTTTTCTGATCTTGATCTTCCTTCTTGTCACTGTATTCATCTTGATTCTGATGGTAACCCTGGCCATCACACGGAACCTTGGTATAACCCTGGTCGTGATCTAGGAAGGGGACAGGAAGTGCCATAGAGCCTGGTTACCATGATAGTTGTGTGTGTGTGTGTGTGTGTGTGTGTGTGTGTGTGTGTGTGTGTGTGTGTGTCTACAAGCGCCCAACACTAACTGTCCAGCTAGTTTGCAGGCTGTTACCGATCCGCTGCGATCAAGCATCATTATTATCAATTTCAGCCTCGCTTACTGTGGTACCGAATTTGGCCAGGAAATGATGAGTTTATTTGGCTGGTGGCAAGAAATCATTCTCCGTTATTGGATTCCTGGTTCCTGTCTAGTCCTTATAACCTACTCGAGGCCGCGACCTATTATTCGTGAGGCAATAGAAAGCCGTGCTCGGGTTTCCAGAGACCGGAAACCAAGAACACGCATGTCTACTTGAAAGCGATTACAACAATGGTGCTGCCGCTTACGTGTCCCTTCGTAGGAAGTGTGGGGCAAAGGTAACAAGTTGCAGTGTTGTCGTTATAAGAGAATCACCTCAATCCTCTCTTTCCGGTTGACGTTTCAAAATACAATGACACAGTGTTTACCACCAAACGGTACCTCCACCTGCCAGATCCAGTTATGAGACGGAAGTATCACGCTAGTTGTGATTTCGACATTAGATTTTCCAGTCCAGCATTCGGCCTCGGTGGCATAGGGTTAAGAGAGAGAGAGAGAAGGTGTGTGTGGGGGGAGGGGTATTAGCAACGTCATAGAAGTACACTGGTTAGTTAATAACTGCTATTGGATGTCAATTGTTTGACAATTCGAACATATAGTCTTCAAAAAAAACCTGCTACACTTTTTCATTTAGCAAATTATATTTTCTAAGCATTTTTTTCTCAACAAGCAACACATACCACGGCTTTGGAATACCCCATGCCCAGACACTGGCCTTGCCAAAGACTGGATATTGGATGATAAATGTGCCTGAACCTGGATTGGATATTGGCACGTACATAAAATAGTCGATTCCTTCGATACACCACTGATAAACATCTGCTAGGAACAAGTGAAAACAACGAGTCGACCACGAGATGTGGATCCTACCACCAAAGCACGTCAAGCGACCGGGATTAAATCTCGTCCTCGTATAATGCGCAGGACTGTCGCATATCCCTCGTATAACAGGTCAACCAAGAACCTTAATACTGGAAGCAACTGAGTTCTTTCCAAGAGCAGGGTCTTAGGCAGATTGAGTTTTTACTACTCAGTGGGGAGATGTAAGGCCACTTCCCTCATTCCTCACCATTAGCCCAGTGCGAACAAACAACCCAGACAGTTGAAATGAGACGGACAGACAAAGAGAGATTAAATTAATTCTAGTATATGGAATGTCAACTTGTAGACTGTAACGCACGTGCTCTCGTGTCACCTACAAAATCAGTGTTTTGCAGATCATTAGTCATTTCTAGTGAGAGAGAGGAACACGTATGTTAGTGTAGTGAGAGAGAGGAACACGTATGATAGTGTCCTTTGGAATAAGGTATGTAGGATTATATATATATATTTACAAAGTTGCATCCGTAGTAAAATCCTGTATGCCCCCACCCCCTCCCCTGCACACATTGTAAAACAGCTGCTCTACCAACACAAATGTTTCAAATGCGTTTCAAAGTAGGCATTATTGTGATGAACGTCTTGCTTTGTGGACTGACGAGCCACTGTCGCGTGTAATCCGCACACCCACCAATATGATCGCTCTCTGAGTTGTGACGCCGGTGGCCGGTAATGAGGTTGAGGCCCAGTCTAACCTTTCAGAAAGGGGTCGCTCTCAATGAAGGCAGCGAAAGCGTAGCAGCGAAAGAAAGACCAATCAACACGGTGCCACACAAAGCGCGGACCAGAGGCTGCGATGTTGAATCATTTTTCAATTTAGTTAGGCTTACAGCGTGCAAGAAAACCAAAATTACTCGTGATAGATTTGTTTCAAAAACAAATGAAAACAATCGCCCTCGGCTGCCGTCGCCAATATTACTGCAATATGATGAAAAGGCAGTAATTACATGTTGCCTCAGTCATGGAGCGACGACGAGTATAAGCTAGAGGCATGGATTGATACGTCATATGTCCAGATTGGCTGCTGACATATTACATGCTAAAAGACTAATAGTCATAATAGAAGTTTCACTAATTATTAGGACAAGAAAAAAATGCAGATTTAGTGGAGGTTTTTTTGATGGTATGAGATTATTAAAATGGCATTTCAGGCAATTTTCAATAATCATGTATATAAGGCAGGCTGTATTGAAAAAGGTTGTATGGTTTGATAACGAGTATTAGACATTAGGAATGTATTCAATGTCTGTTACGATGAAAGGACGCTGAAATAGAGGGACATTACCGTGACACCGTGCATTAGGTTAAACAAAACAACCCGAAAATAAATAGTACTATGTCAATACATAACAACAGACATTTTGTACAGTAAAGCCAGCAAGTAACAGGTGTGACCCACAACGGCGCCCTTTACCTTGAACCTAAAGTGGATATAATAGAAGCGGACTGAATTAAGAAAGCCTTCTAATGCAACATTTTTCATGCCAGTATCGGCTTCAACCCTGAGTGAGTGCACCGCTAGGCGATTACGGGTGTGTCTCCCGAGTGTATGACCCGACATGGGAGATGATTACCCGACATACACTGCAGGTTCGTGTACCCCGGATTCTGATGATACCGAGATAGCTCAATTGACAGCAAACGTGGAGCACGGCCTTGTCGGGTAGTCCCATACCGAAATGGAAATACTGCGGCTTCACCATTCATCTCATCATAATTTATGTTTGTAATGTTATTATTATTTTTTTTAATATGTTTGTGGCATTTAAAAAAAGAAAGCCAGGTGATTGGTGCCCTAATAATCATAAAACATAAAGCTGCATGACGGATGCCATCGGTAAGACACGACATGATCACCTTTCTCCAACATCTGACATGTGTGGACAGTGATTCGTGAATGTATTTCATAACAACTGTCTAAAAACCATTGAACATTCATAAATACACACACACACACACACACACACACACACACACACACACACGTATACGTACATACACACATACATACATACATACATACTTATATACATACATACATACATACATACATACATACATACATACTTATATACATACTTATATACATACATACATACATACATACATAGCTCAAAACATATCGTGGCAAGTCTGCAAGTTGCGGGCGATTCGGTGTCATAGGTTTGTGAAGCCACAACGGATTTAATTATCCCCTGTGCCAGTGCGTTAATATTTATGTATGTAATAGTCAACATTGACATACATACATCAGTACATACATACATACATACACACATACATACATACATACAATATATAGATATTCATACATCAATACATACTAGCCAGTGCCAGGTCTGCCCACTGTTTCATGCACGTAAGCGGGATCGACCGCGTAGATTGTAGGCCCCATGCATATGGTTGAGTTAAAGAAGCTTCCTTTTTATGGAAGCTTCGATAGCTCAGAGTATATCGTGGTTAGTCTTGCAATTTGCGGGCAAATCGGTGCCACAGGTTCGAGTCCCAGCAACGGCATGGGACAAGTTTTGAGGCCAGAAAGGATTTAATTATCCCCTGCGCCAGTGCGTTAATATCTATGTATGTACTAGTCAACCTCGACATACATACAATATATAGATATTCATACATCAATACATACATACATACATACATACATAAACACACACACACATACATACATACATACATACATACATATCGACTCTTCAGCTTCAGTAATTTTATTTAACCCGCAAAAATGCATTTCCTAACATCGCTTACTGTCACGGGGATCCTATAATACCCATAACTGAATGAAACACGATTGTCCAAATATCTCTCCTAACTGTATATCTATTAGATATCTCTGTAATAGGCAGTTATACCCGCTTGTGGCTCGTCTAGGTATGATCAGAGATACGATCTTATATAAAGTATATGTAATATAGCACGTTTAGTTCACTAGAAAACACAACAAAAACACAATACACTTTGGAATCTGTATTAACCTACGCTGACAAATGTACTGCCGCAGTAGTTAATTAACAACAACAAATAATAACAATCCAGAACTGATCACTTAATTAGTTAATCTCTAGGTGTCTAGTTTACACAATATGCTAATCACTTCACCGTGACACAACACCCACACGTGTGATAATTGAGAAACGCTTCCAGGAGAACTTAATTAATAAAGGAATTACAACTCTATTCCTAACTGGTTAATTTTTAATTAACCCTTACTACTCATTCAGTAACCTTGTAACACAGAATTAATACTGGTACCTATCACAATAAAGACAATAACCTACAGTTTACCTAGGTCCTCTAGGATGACTGGTTAAGCTTTATATATATTAGACAGTGAGCCTACAGATTACTGCGTCAGATGACCGGCAGCACCGTCTAAATAATATTGCTATAATACAGTATTAAAATATTTAAAGTCACATCAATCACATCAAGGTTATACACAGAGCAGAAATAAAATTATTTACCAGTCCGGACGGACAGCGATCCCCTGGAGCCTTCCTTTTGTTTCTCCCCGATATCTCTAAAACCCTATTTATTTATCCAAAAACCGAATATCGCCTGGGGGTACAACGCGGTACCTCACGTATCATGAGCTATTTCCCCAAATACCACGCTGTCATATTTTCTCTTAATTGGCCAGACTCAATGACGCCTAGTCGCCAAAATCACGGTTGTAAAAACCGCACTCGCGGAGGTATTACGTAACTACTGGCCACATGGCCTCCACATCTGGACTAAGTGCATAATGGGATGCACGGTCGCGCGAAGGTATTATGTAACAAGGTGTCCACCTGGGCTAAGTGCATATTGGAACTGCACACGGCCCTCTAAAACAATTAATATCGCCACAGGCGAAAAGAGATTAAGAGCATGTACCGTCACACTTACACTTCCTCAAAGATATATATATATATATATGTATTGGCACGGCTGTGATTCACTTTGCTGACTTGTTAGTTTTGACAACCGTACTTATATTTAATTTACTTTGAAGCAAATGGCCAGAATCTATCATAAATCACCAATCAAATGAATGGTTATACTGTGTTCTCTTTTAACTATAATTATATAGATGACAAATGGCGGTGCGCCCAGAGCACACCGGGATATCGGCTTGAAGAACATTGATGCTGATTGTCTCACAAACTGGTGAAATGTGTGCTCAGAAAAGCGCCATGGATATCTTTAATCGCTTGATTAAATAACTGGCTTTTTGGTCACCCAGACGGAACAATAATATCAGTAAAGACAGTGCAATACATATCCCCCATTAACAGAGCGATACATACTTTTCATTCATACACTAGTGGGCTATTTTTACATTCGCAAGAGAACAGTGGCCACTGATGAATAAAGAATCAAATTCTGTGAGAGCGTTATGTAGGAGAATGACACTTCCGGCAGGGTTCGACCTAGCGGCCTGCGAAAAACAGTCCATTTTCAGAGCTAGCAAGTACCTCACCCCCACTCTCGCAACACGATAGACAGGTGTATATACATGTATGTCATAGGCAACGTGATTATGTTATATTCTAATTCCATAGGAATACTGGTCTGACTGCCAGGATATTAAGTCCGGGTCGGATTTGCATTCATGGACAATCAAAATTTAAGTCCGGTGGTACATATAAAAAATAAATTATAAATGTAAACAAAATGAAAAGCAGTTTCCTGTCTGGTTTATTTAATTAACTTGGGATGCTGGCGCCTCTCTTTATTTAAATATTTTCTATTTAGTCCAATATTTTCCATTTATATCATTTGCAAGAGTATGTACACATTTTGTTGACATTATTACACGAGCAAAACCAAGGTCTTTATTCAGTGCGTGTTGTTCCAACTAATAAATGTTTAAACATTTAAAACTAACTCGAAAAGATTTTCCATAATTCGAAGCATTAGTACTCGCAGATAAGTATAACTTGCCCATCTGATATACCAACACAATTATCTGTTAGACATTATATTCTGGCATTTGATAATAATAATAATAATAATAATAATAATAATAATAATTTAACTATAAAAATGTGATATTTGCGTTATATAAATTATCTTATTATATAATTTTAAGTTTGTGCCTTTTGTCAATAATGTTACAGGCGCGTTTACATATGATGTGGGGTAGGGTGGCGTGGTCTATACACCCCTCTTCAAAACAAAATTCTACCTGCCACAGTCTAGACCTCCCCCTGCATAATTTACTGAACATGTGCCTGCTTTGTCAATTTTACTCATTTTCAGAAATTAATTTGGTCTAACATATGACATATCAGACTCTGGGCTCTATGATATCTTAGTCCCAATCAACCATACCATCGATAACAAATTATGTTAAATGGTTATCATTAAGGTTTATCAATTAATAGAAATAGTGGGTTTTAGCAGCTCAATGGGCCACTAGGCCTACACCGACTAAGACAAAACAGTAACGCCTGAACAATTATCATACTGTTAATAATATGCACCCACAATTTACAAAGATACTTTTAAACAGACTAACATGACACTTTTACACCTGACAGTTTTGGTCACAATAGGCATTCAGGCTCCCTTTTTTGAAGGGGAGTAGGGGTGGGGTGGGGGCAGGCTGATTTTTATTGCCCGAATGAAACGAAAATGTCCGAATCTGGAACACAACGTATATTTATATTCGCATTACTACCAAGACGCTATATAGGATTCCAAACAAATCAGTCTGCATTTTTACATGGATTACAACTAATATTGTGAGTACAATGATGGAAATATATGGTGAAGATTTCAGGCCAGCTCATTTTGCCCGAAAGTGTCCATTGACCCCCCCCCCCCCCCCCCCAGCACTGGGGGAGCGACCACCCCACCCCCCACCCCCGACCCCACCTCCACCCAGTCTCGAACGCTTATGATGTTCCTAACAGCCAGGTATAACAATACAGAGACCCTTTCCCCAACTCGTCTCTTATGCTTATGATGGTCAAAACTGCCATAAGACAGTCAGTGACAATTAATTTCAAGTGTTTTGATGCTATTTTTAACTGTTTATCAGTAAAAGGTAATTTTTCATGCTTATTATTCCTGTTATTTTTATATTGTAGTAGGGCCTAACTGTTCATTATAATACTAGTTATTAGTACTAACTACTAGAACTAAGTACAGTTTTCAAAGTTTTATTTCAGGGATTTTCAGGAACCATATATATATATGTAATAAGCAAAATATCGGAAATAAATTCCAGAGGACTAGGAATACTAGGATTGAAAGTCCTGTGGACCAGAAGTACCAGGAATAAAAGTCCCACGGACTTACATTCCTCGGAATCCACGTCCCACAGACTTAAATTCCTAGGAATGCAAGTCCCACAGACTAGGATTATGAGGAATGGAAGCCCGATCGGACAAAGATTAAGAAAATCGCAAATAATCAAATTGTGATTTACCATCAAACTATAAACTTATAAAACATATTATTAAAAGTTATGTTGGTATATACAGAAATTGTCATTTGCTGTTCGCCAAATGTTAAGTTTTTTGGAGTTACCAGTTTTCATATATATATATATATATATATATATATATATATATATATATATATATATATATATATATATATATATATATATAACAATTTTGGGCTACATATTGTTTTTTAGATATATATATATATATATTTGTATGTGTTGAACACATGAACACATAACCTACTTTATATCTGTAGTTGCATTATATACTTTTGAAAAAAGCAAGATATTCGTCTACTTCAGTATGCTGACAAAAATGTAAGACGATTACAAAAATTCACTCACATATCTGATCTACAAGTCTATGACGTAAATTGTTTTTAATTAAGTTGATACTCAAACTTAAAAATCATATTTTGACATAGAGATTTGAACCCAGAATAATCTTAAGAGAGTCGTACACTTATCCATCACACTACGAGGGAAGGCTGCCAAAACCTAACTTTTTTCTCGTGTCTTTCTGGCAGCTCATGCAAATTGCAGAGTATAACAAACGGACATCTAATTTGCCGGACTAGTATTTCTGTCACTGTTGTAGAAGGAATTTAAGTCCGGTAGGAATACAAGTCCTAGGA
Source organism: Gigantopelta aegis (assembly GCF_016097555.1). NCBI lineage: Eukaryota > Metazoa > Mollusca > Gastropoda > Neomphalida > Peltospiridae > Gigantopelta > Gigantopelta aegis. The sequence goes on along the minus strand of NC_054708.1, from coordinate 86,445,115 downwards.
TAAAAACAACTTTAAATTAAATCAGGTACGAAAGTCCGGGTAGGACTATGGTTCCTAAGCTATGGAGGTTCGATAGGACTACTGTTGCTAGGAACCGAGGTCCTACGGGCCTCCGTTCCTTTTACACAGGCAATATCAAAACAATATACTAGATTAATGGAATAAGTTCAATTATTAAGCTTTTATCATATTGTATGTAAAATATTTGTATTGTATAAACGTAGAGAGAGAGAGAGACCTTAATACAGGTCGATTGTGCATTCTGGCCAATCCCCAAACCGTTTATTTCGATTGGTGTTTCTAACGACAGCCAAACCGTTCAAAACCCTTCTCCACTGTTACATTTTCCATTCCAACTAGTACTCCACGTCTGAAATAGTACAGGTCAGTGTAATAGCCCGTACGAAAGGGCATATACGATATTATCTGCTGTTAATGGGTAAAAGTAGCTTGTGTGGAAAAACTATGTTCTTCTATCAAACTCTGGACCACACGTAATAGCCAGAATGAACTTGAAGGACCCTTTTTGTTGTATTGATAGATTTAAAAGTTTGGAATTATTGCTACGGGTACAAGAACTGCGAGGCTAGACAATTGTGTGGTATCTGTGACTTGAACTTAGTCTTTCTTATGAGGGTGAATACCCTCAACCTTGATCGTGATAGATGCAAATTTTATCTATTAGAGTGCATTAATGCATATAAAATGTGTTTCTTGATATTGTTTAACTAAAAATATTGAAATGATGAAGTCTGGAAATGAGTAAATGCGTATGCTCATGTTGAATTCCCACCATTAAGATAATTCAATAAACTTGTATTGCTTTAAAGGGTGTACAAGCATGCACATTATAATACCAAACCGTCACGGCACAAAACTGCTTGTTCGAGTTAAGCTAGAAGATGTTGTTGGGCAGATGAATCAACATTTTACTGTTACAAGTTTTGTCTCATATATTTTCAATGACAGGCGTTATTTTATTTAATGCGACATTCAAAGTTAGGTGCACTTCGAACTTTGACCCGGTGAGGTGCTGTTTGATACGCTGCTACTTGTAAACATTACAACCAGTAAAACACGCGAGTCAGAATAGAAAACTCGAAGAAGAACAGACGCACATTCGTCTTGTAGTATGGCCTCGATCTTTTTAGTACTTTGTTTTCGCTTGTTTCAGTGAATATTAGTACTATAATATCTGTAATAAAACAGCTGTACCAACGTTACTCTGTGATTCAAAAGTGATGCATGAACATGATAACAGTAATCAGTTAGAAAAGACAGACGTTAAACTTGTTTTTAAAAAAGAACAAAATTACGTGATTTTGTTTAATAAACAGGAAAGGATTATTTAAGCACACTTTAAAACAGTTACTGAATGTCAGTTAGTTCGATACTTTGCCTAGGACGTAAGCAAGAAGAAAGAAAACCCGTTACCGCCTATACTACCGACAATCAGCAAGGGATCTTTTGATATGTACTCTACAATAGGATTAGTGGTGTGGCTGAATATTATTGATGACTCATGTCGTTTTTTTTTTTTAAAGACCTATAATCCTAAAATGGTATACGATTTGTATTAGTATATCACTTCAACGTACACACTCCCACACTACCCAACCCCACCCCCATCGCACCCCAGCCTACCGCCACTACGTCAGATGCTTTCGCACGCTTTTAATATGTCACGTATTGAACAGAGCTGATCAATGCCCTCATTGTGAACGCTTTCTTCTAGCAGACGGCTTCCAGATCCGGTTTTCGGCACATTTCCATTCGATCTTCCGTTTCTAAATATCGTTTCTGAACCCTCTATCGATGTAAAGGATTAAGAAAAATAGTCTCTTTCCCGTATTACACCCTTGGCTGCACCGACACTGATTAACAACTCTGACCCAATAAATGTTTCATTCTAGTAGTAATCTTTCCTTAACTAATCCAGATTAAGTATATGTGAACCGCCCCTTGCTCTTTTACTTTCATATTACCATAATATAGATGTACCTGTATTTTAATTTATATCTACGCCCATTGTTGGGTATATCACTAACACATGGACGTTCACTTCATAATGTTATGAGAGATGTGTATTTTAATTCATATATAGCTCACTATTGGGGTTATCACTAATATCTGACGTTAATTTCATAATGTTATCAGACATGTGTATTTTATTTCATATATAGCCCACTGTTGGGGTTATCACTAACACCTGAACGTTCATTTGATATTTATACCACAGAAGTGTATTTCAGTTTATTTATAGTTGGGTATGTTACTAATATCTGAAAGTCTATTTCATATTGAGATTAGATCCACGTATTTTAATGTATTTAAAGTCCCATTTTTGGATATATTATTAATAGATGTACTTGTATCTGCATGTTCCTTGCAATATAGTATAGTATCAGACACGTTTATATAATTTACTTATAGCCACACTGTTGGGTATAATTATATTCCTAATGTATGAAAATTATTTCAGGTATAAGTATTTCCAATTAATTTAAGCCGCTCTATTGGGTATATTGTTCATATTTAAAGAATAGTTCATAATATGCAATGAATTTATCAAATATGATTATCAGTGTGTATGTGTGTGTGTGTGTGTGTGTGTGTGTATGTGTTATTTGTGTTATTTGATTGTGTGTGTGTGTGTTATTTGTGTGTGTGTGTGTGTGGGTGTGTGTGTGTGGTGTGGTGTGTGTTTGTGTTTGGTTTGTGTAGTGTGCGGTATCTGCTGTCTACATATTATTAAGGATTACATATGCTAACACAGATTACAATATGACCCATTTGTACGGTATTGTCAACAATTAATCACACGTTTATATAAGAGTGGACATCTGGGAACAGACGTCGTGATCTCCTCAGGTCAGGTAATTTTTAAACATGCTCATACACCACTAGGGTTTCGAGCATGTCTGTCCCGGGGCCGATCTCGGAATCTCATAGTGTATCTGGATTCCAACGGACATTTATGACATAGTTCAGCTATATGTACAAAAACACATTGGTTCTGGGGTTTACAAGCATCCGAACATTGCATTTTTGAGTAGTGAAAATTCGTTCCAGGAATCGTTATAAATCATCTGTGGTTACGACATGCTCACATACCGTATCAAACACTGACCATGAATCTACCGGCACTTAATAAATTTTGATGAGTATACTTGTGAATCAATATTATTTTGAAACAAACAAACGTGCGCTATTTCACCTTAATTAATTTTGATGAGTATACTTGTGTATCAATATTATTTTGAAAGAAACAAACGCGCGCTATTTCATTATAATTAATTTTGATGAGTATACTTGTGTAACTATATTATTTTGAAAGAAACAAACGCGCGCTATTTCACTATAATTAATTTTGATGAGTATACTTGTGTATCAATATTATTTTGAAAGAAACAAACCCGCGCTATTTCACTATAATTAATTTTGATGAGTATACTTGTGTATCAATATTATTTTGAAAGAAACAAACGCGCGCTATTTCACCTAAATTAATTTGGATGAATATACTTGTGTATCAATATTATTTTTAAAGAAACAAATGCGCGCTATTTCCGCCACACTAAAATGTCGACGCAGATACATTTCGTGAGATGAAGAATAATATTTGTCGTCATCAGATTACAGGTTTTGTATCCATAGACAATGCCATGAATGTCTTTATTCTTGTTCACCCAGTAGTCGAACGCGCACCTTATCTGTAACAAATACAAGTGTATGCGCAAGATCCGGGCCAGCGCTGTGAACACGGTAATGAGGCGAACCACTGGTGTTCGGTTACAGTGTGATATCAATAAACTGCATTTGTTTCTCACGCGTCTGGAAATAGCAATATAATGTGATCGAATATTATAAAACATTGTTACAGAACTAGAACTCTTCAAGATCTCTTAACCATTGTACCCAACTGGTGTGTATGGAAGCTAAAGAACTAAGGCCCAGAGCACACCATGTCTGGGTCTGGTGAGTATGTGACAAAACACTTCACGTCTGTGATGGCACGAACTACAGATCTGGTAGTAGACGACGTAGACAATTCGCTATATTTTGACAGCGTCAGACTCACCCTAAGTTTTCACAATACTGTCAAGACGACGGGCGTCCTAAACACATAGAAGCTGGTCTGGATCTAGCGAGTGTGGCAAAGACACAATGACTGGAGTTTACTTTGACGTTAATAACTTCGGAGTCATGACACAAACGATCACCGATACTAGGAGAGAATAATACGAATACGAATATGTTTATCACATATATATAACAAAGCCAGAAGTATCCACTGAATACTCTCAAAAGTGGTTAAACTAAGCTACGAGAGACCAGTACATGTTGCGACTGGAGAGACAACGATTGGTATGCATGTGGAAGAGGGCAGCAAAAAGATATCGACACATAAGAGCTACTAGGTTAAAAAGAAATTATATGAATTTCTTTATGAGAAGGAACAAACAAAATGGACCACAAAAAGACTATGTAAGCCTGTGGAATACATCAAGGTGGGGAGAAAGGGTTTATACGCGTTCTCTTCTGGTAGAAACAGTTATTTCCCGATGTAGGGTACACACAACAGATGTTTTTAAATACAAATGCTTAGATGCATTTTCTGTGGGATGTTAGAGTGTCTTATTCCCGCTTCGATAAGTATGGGGCTTCAGAAAGTGGAATGAATGCGAAAATGTTTACCTCGTTTTGATTTGGTTAGTTTTTGTGTGTAATTTTTGTAGATTTTTTAAAGGTCTGTTTGAGTTATTTTTTAAAACTTTATTTTTAAATTTTATTTCTTAGTTTTGATTTGTTTTGTTTCTTGGTTTTTTTTAAAAATATAAATATAAAAAAGAGATAAATATTTTCGTAAGGAACTACTCTCCATTTCCATCACACCCACTCCATTACAAAGTAACATAATTATATTGGAATCTTTTAAATTCCATCCACAATTAATATTATAGTTTAAAATATACTTACCTTGATTTTTGTATAGCATTGTAGTTTTCCCCACAACTCTCTACACTGTGGTCTTACATAATTTTATCATTTTATGTTTCTAATGTAAATGATCATATTCGTGTGTTTACCTCTGTTTGACACCCAATAGCCGATGCGTATTTTTGTGCAATGAAGTCAATACGACCATTGTTAATCATCAAGGTGTAGTGGCTAAACGATCGGACTTAAGGCTGATAAATACTGTGTTCACATCCCGGTACGTGCTTCTCTCTAACCATTGCCGTCAATCGACTAACCCGTGACAGACAGTCCAATGGATGAATTGTATGTCCAGAACAGCGTGCCTGGTTTTAGTTCGGATATAAGCACGAAAATAAGTTAAAATGAATAAAATAAAATTGCGGATTAAGATTAAGATAGCGACTGGAATGAATCGTTATTGCTCTTCGTTTCTCTTTGTAACCACGACACTGAAATCTCGACACCAAACAGACGAACTCTGGTTATCTCATAACGTTAAGCCATCAATAGGAAGTATACACGATATTAGATTAGATGGAAAGGAAAACGCCACCAAATCACTGTTCGTTGCCGCTACAAATCCTCTATGTGATCTTTACAGTTTTCTGTATCGCAGTAATCAATTACTGGATCACGAACGTGAAGAGCGCACATGGACTTGCATTTTAATTCAAATAGTTCTGAAATAGGTCTTTCGTTTTGCCGTTTTAAGGGTTTTTTTCTCTTTTGCGCAAAAAGGAGAGAAAAAAAGACAGAAATGTCATCCTTTAATAAATTGGAAACTTTATTTCAATGGTTGTTCTAAGTTGAGATGGAGTTGTGGTTTTTAAAAAAATATATTTTGTGTTTTTACCTAGAAAAAAGATAAACATGGTCAAACTTACTGGCACTAAAACGTCCAACTCCAACTGCAAGTGAGTGATCGTCTCTAAATCTAGTCACAGCTTCCTGAAATGTTTAAAAGCTATACAGTTCCGTTCATCATGTGATATAATACCGATCTATACAATCTCTCCCCTCAAAACAACGAGAGCGGACTATTAAATTGTAATTTGTATCAACGGTTACACACCACCTTTCATGTCTGCATGTATTTCAAAACAAAGTCTATGTCAGAATATAATATGGTGGAAAATACAACAATATCAACAGGGCTGTATGGTTTTTATTAGATATGTTTACAGCTGTTGAGACAGAATCTTATAAAATCTCAAATAGCGTTGCCTATGCAATGCTGTTTTGACAGCGCAGCTGTTTAAAAGTGCCAGGTAATTATATTAGGGACAGTAGATGTTGTTTATTGTAAATATGATAGAAACAATATTTGTTATTTATTAATAATTTAATTACAGCTTGTCCGAGCGTAAATACTAGTATGATAGAAAGATTTGGTTGTGTTTATTTATAATTTAATTACAGCTTGTCCGAGCGTAAACACTAGTATGACAGAAACATTTGGTTGTGTTTATTCATAATTTAATTACAGCTTGTCCGAGCGTAAACACCAGTATGACAGAAACATTTGGTTGTGTTTATTCATAATTTAATTACAGCTTGTCCGAGCGTAAACACCAGTATGACAGAAACATTTGGTTGTGTTTATTCATAATTTAATTACAGCTTGTCCGAGCGTAAACACCAGTAAAAACTCAAAATGAAAATCAAGAGTTGAAAGGAAAAGTAACCACACTTCAAAAAAATTTGGAAGAATTATCTTCAAACAACAAATCTGTTTTAAAACAAACTCTGTGTGAATTCAAGAAAATTTATGAACAAAATAAAAGTCTCAAGTCCGATATTGATAAAAACACCATTGAAATAAAATCCCACATCCAAGCGCTTGATGACTTAAAACATACAGTCGTATCTCTAAAAAAGTTAGAGCAAGAAGTAGGAAAAATCAAAATGTCTCATGAAAGCCTCCAAAAAGAATTCAACTTCTTCAAAAATAAAGTCGACAATGGTTGTCTTAACATTTCGCGTCTTAACGATGAAAAGGGTATGGGTGTTTCGGCAATCAAATCAAAAGTCCAGATGACAAATACAAAAGTTAAAGATATAGAAGATAAGCTTGGTCGAGTTAACCACATTATTAAAGTCGGTCACGACGTCAACCACAGATATGAGAAAACGTGTGACTTCACTTGAAAAAGAACTAAAAAATTACTCAACGAAAATAAGTTACCGTGAGGCAATAACATGCAACAATTCATCAGAAACATCTATTACGACGAAAACTAACAATGACAAAAGGTCTACACCACCCGAGTACGTCTTATCATCATCGCCACAAAACGTCAGTGATACGATTTCAGTGGTGGAGCCGGACCACAGTCCGGAATCGATAGATGTAAATTCGCGCCAGAATTATCTCCAAACCCAAACACTTCCCATAATGTACTCCCTATATTACATCGCACCCAGCGAGATTCGTCCCCTAAGGCACGCTCCACCCAGCGTGAAAACACAGTAACACGCAACACCCAGCACGATACCACCATAACACATAATACACAACAAGTCTCGCCTGACGATTCTTGTCTCCGTGGCAACAACAACATCGTGTATGGGCACCCTCAGACCAGTGTGGGGCGACTTTGTCAACACAGTCAGTATTCCGTGGTGTTACAAAACACAAAGTGGCTCGGTATTATGTCGGTGGGATTGACAATCGGTCTACTGAAGTTGGCTTAAGGGACTTTCTTAAAGAAAATGGAATTAAGCTCACCTTTGTGAGATTTTTCAACAGAGAAAACAGAAAAACAGCGTCTGCACAAATTAATGTGATATTCGAACATCGTGCTATAGTCGAACGTGAAGATGTCTGGCCTTATGGCATTTACATTAAACAATGACTTCCAAAGCAAAAGTTTTTAAACCAATTCAACAACAACATTGAAAATGGCTCAGTCGATTATTAATATTATGTGTTGGAACTGCCGGGGTGTAATGTCAGGAACACCCTATTTAGTTAAGTGTCTAAAGAAGCATGATATAGATGTCTGTGGAATTAGTGAGCACCATCTGAGGGAATACAACAGTAATTTGTTAAACACCATCGACGCTAATTATATGGCATTTACGACATGTGCCACTGAAACAGATCCCTCTCTTTACCGAATAGTTAACAAAGGAGGAGTAGCTTTACTGATAAGAAAATCTGTGAACCAATGTACTAACGCAATACCTATTGAGAGTGATAGAATTATTGGTATAGAAATTATGCTCAATGATTCCACAACCATCTATATCTTCTGTGCCTATCTACCTGCATCTAATTTATCAAACGATTTATTTCACGAGGTGCCTAGACTTGTTAGACGAACTGTACACTGCGTACAGTTCAAAAGGTACTGTTATTATTATTGGCGACCTTAATGTTAAAATAGCTGGAGCAAAATCTATTTTTGTTACAAACAGAAGAAGTGATATGTTTCATACTTTTGTTACTAAATATAATTTAGTTTCAGTTAACGTTCATAGTTTTTGCAAGGGCCCTTCTCATACATACGAATCCTATACAGGGGGTCCATCATCTGTTACTGAACACATTCTAATTCCCGATGATTTAATTCCATATGTTCAAAACGCGCTAGTTGAAGATGAGAGCGAGCCAGTAATATGTTCAATTTCATTAAATAATTTAAATAAATACAATTTCAGACCACAAGAAAAACTTTCTTGGGAAAAGGCAAGGCGCCTCAATCTGTTAAATGATTACACTTTCGCGGTTTCCCATATGTTATGGCCAATTAAAATACCAAGCCAAGTAGCGACAACAAATGACACACTGCAATTTAACAATAACATAGTACAAATATTGTCTCAAGCAGCCAAAGAAACCATTCCTAATACAAAATATAATAAACATGCAAAACCGTACTGGTCTGTATCTGTTAAAGAATGCCATGCAGATATGTCTTATCATACAGGTTTGTGGATAAATGAGGGCAGACCACGTTGAAAGCAGTTTGAAACGTTTAGATTATACAAAAAATAAAAAAATAATTCCGCATGACTCTCCAAAATGATTATTCAAATTATGAAACAGAATTATATAATTCATTAGACGCAGCTTGCGATGTTGACCAAAAGACACTATGGAGTGCACTTCGAAATAAAAAAAGAAGTAGCTATATCAGGTCCCTATCAGTTTCCAAGAAAATAATTACTTAGAAATTTGTAACGAAATGGCTGATCATTTTAGCAAAGTGTTTTCTGACGAATCAGTTGATAACTTCGACAACAATTTTAAATTAATTTTAGAAGCCAAAGTATCAGCATTTAAAGCGAATGCAGTCTTATCTGACGACGTTTTCTCAATTTCTCCTAATTTAGTTAGCAACATATGCTCTAAGCTTCCAAACAATAAATCGTGTGGCCTAGATGGAATATTTTACGAACATATTAAATATGGAGGTTCATATCTCTTCTTCTGTCTAGCACGATTATTTTCACTGTTAATTAATAATTGTTGTATACCTGATGATTGGCATCGTGGTGTTCTCGTATGTATTCACAAAGGACCCAACAAGTCCAAACTGAGTCCGGATCCCTACAGAGGGATTACTCTTTTACCTGTAATTTTCAAAATCTTTGAAAAGGTTCTAGAATCACTAATGCCATCACTTTCTTCTTCAGTAAATTATCCAAATAATCATCAATGTGGTTTCCAAAAAGGTCTTTCAAGCATTGATGCTTCTTTTGTGGTACAAGAAACTGTAAATCACTATAAGGAGCGTAATGACGGCACTTGCATAGCCTTTTTGGACAGTTCAAAAGCCTTTGATACAGTTTGGCATACAGGGTTATTGTATAAATTATCTAAAATAGGAATCCCTCCTAAGGTATGGCTCATCCTGGACAGAATTTACAACAACGCCAAATCGTGTGTTTTTGTAAACAACACCTTTTCGCATTATTTCAAACAGCAGAGACGGCTTTGTCAAGGTAGCATACTTTCCCCAAAATTGTACGTTTTATATATAAATGATCTTCTAAACAAGTTAAGTCATTCAAAGAAAGGTTCTATGATCCTAGATGTCCACGTTTCATGCCCTACATAGGCCGATGATATTGCTGTTATCTCCCCTACAACTGGCAATATGCAAACTATGCTATTAATCTGCCAACAACATAGTCTGAAATGGAGATTTATGTTTTCATCGCTAAAAAGTCAGATGATTAATTTATGTAAAGAGACGGATCCACATCTCCTTTTATATGGGAAACAAATACCCTGTACGCATTCTATAAAACATGTTGATATCATAAGCATCTAAATAATTGGGACCGGACGTTACAAGCATGTAAAACAATCAAATCTATAAGTATGATACTATTACAATCAGGGTGCCATTCACACGGACTGAATCCAACCACTAGTTTGAAGTTAGTCAACAATTTGTGCTTATTTAAAGCACTCTACGGCTGTGAACTATGGAACACCATTACTGAGAACGAGTTATTGGCTTTAGAAAGGGCCTTTAGATTTGCAATAAAAACTATACAAGGTCTACCTAAAAGGACACGAACAGTTATTTGTTTAGGGTTAGTCGGTACCATTTCAATTGAAGCCAGAATAGATATCCATAAAATAAATTTTCTACAACATCTCCTTCACTGTCCTGCATGGCGTTTACCCTACAAGATTATAACAAGTAGGTTACTAAGTTTTAAGAACCAGTGTGTTCCCGTTCCGGTTGGTTTTGCAAGAGGATACTTGGTAAATATAAATTGATTACATATTTAAATAACTTTTATAAAACTTCCACATTTCCTCGCAAACAAATTTGGAAAGGAATAGTTAATAAAAGTGATTTTGAGTATGAGGAAGCAAAATGGAAATCACACATTTCTTCAACTCAAGACATTAATCACTTCTTGCAAATTCATCCAGACTTAAAAATGCACAACGCTTGGAAAATATATCATTCCATTCCTTTACTAAAGGAACAGGCCCATCATGGCATTAGTGTTTGCGCTTCGTGGAGACCACAGTCATCCCAAGGATTGTGCACTCTTTGTAAAGTGCAATACTCTGATCTTCTTGTACATGTTATAAATTACTGTCAGTATTTATCAGAAATTAGAGACAGGTTTTGGTGTTCTCTCCTTGATATTGGTCCAATAGAGCTAAGCACTGAATTGCATAATCTCTCTGACGATAAATTTATCGTACAGCTATTGTCTTGTAATTCTCCAATTAATGTTGACGAAGATACCGCAAAATTGCATAGTGAAGTTGTTATTCACTTCATCTACTTGTTAAGTAAATATATATTTTAAAGCATTACTAACTAATTAAATATTTGCATACTGCAGATATTACTATATGTACACCTCAGTGTGTATATGTGAGTACGTGAGTGCGTGTGTTATATAACTTGTTTTTCATAATCTTGTAATTGTTTGAGACGTTTACCTTGATTTTCATTAACTTGTCTTTTTTTGTGCTACTTTCTTGTACTATTAATGCTATTGTAACTCTCTTTAAGAGGAATAAAGAATATATATATATATATATATAATTTAATTACAGCTTGTCCGAGTGTAAACACCAGTATGACAGAAACATTTGGTTGTGTTTATTCATAATTTAATTAGAGCTTGTCCGAACTTAAACACTAGTATGACAGAAACATTTGGTTGTGTTTATTCATAATTTAATTACAATCCAGGCAATGCCAGAGCTATTCGTCAGATAAATATGATAGATAGAGTAGTTACTGTTCAATACTAAATTAATGACAACTTATCAGAGCTATTTGCCAGGTAAATATAATATGAACAATTGTTATTGTTTACAAATAATGTAATTAGAACTTGTCAGGGCAGACATTACCACGTGTGTGGATTTGTAGTAGTTTTTGGATAGCTGTTTTAATTCATAAAATAAGACTATTCGTGGCATTATATTACTATTTCGATGGATCTTTTAGATTTTATTTGTTTTCGTTTGGATCAATTTCATTTCCCCCGTTCCAACTAGTTCCCCACGACTGGCACATTAAAGGACGTGGTATGTGCTGTATTGACTGGGAACGTGAATAAAAAGGTATCTTGCTGCTAATGCTAATGCCGATGATTAATTAATCAATGTAGTTATTTTGTTTTATATATATATTTATTTATTTATTTATTTATTTTTTACATATTTTAAATACACTTCGTTTGTGTAGTTGTTATAATTGTTTTGCCAGTATTGTAAAATATTTTTATACAGTTGATCTACAGAATGGCCAAACACACATACTGACTGGAGATACACACCTTTCAAAGTAGGTAAAAGGAAAATCTGTTTTCCCTGCAAAATGCACGATATAAATTAATCTACTCGTCAGTAGTACTACAAAACAATATCAAAATGTTCAGTGTAATGGAAACCATAGTGTATCTGACGATCACGAATCTTTCATTGCCATAGTCAATACCACATCTCTGCACAAGACAGATTCCAAAAATACGTTATGATACATTCCGTAAACAAAGGGACATCTGAATGTGCGCAGAATAACTTCAAACGAGACACTGATAGTTTTTTTCACATATATGTTGATGACATTATTTGAGAACCAATATCTTGAAAAGTACTTATGTTACGGTCAACATAGTCCTCATAACACACACACACACACACACACACACACACACACACACACACACACAGAGAGAGAGAGAGAGACACACACACCACACACACACACAGACACACATAGAGAGACACATACACACAGGCACACACACAGAGACATACACACACACCACACACACACATATACACACACACACCACACACACACACACACACACACAAACAAAATGGCATCTACGCATCCTCCTCCAAAGGCACGGCTGAGTGATGGATCTGCAGACCTCAACAAATCAACGAAACGCCATATTGAGGTACTGTGTGAGGGTAATGAAATGTTTGGTGTAGACTTCAAGCTGCCACAGGTAAAGCCCAATGTGAATGATTTTCAACGACAAGAAACGCTCATTAAAAGAGATGGAATTCAAAAAGCGAATGAAAGAATGCATCCTGCTCTCGTGATTCTCTCCGACTCTGAAGGGAATGGCATGTGGACGTGCAGCTATCGCGGGTGAAACCCAGTCTGAATAATGATCACCAACTGAGAACACCCACTGAAAGATCTACATATTTAGACGTAATAAAACACAATTTGAAAAATATCCATGGTCTGTTAAAGATCTTGGTAGCTAAACTAAAGGAAAAGAAAATTCAACCGTGTGTCGGAACATTTATCCCAGCGAAACCTCTGCTAAACCTAAAAACTCACTCTCTAATTCCACCGGGATAATTACCGATCACCCTAATTCTGTCGGAGCTAAGAACTTAATTTTGTCGGACATAAGCGCCGAGCCCCCAATTCTTACTACGGCAACAAGCTTTCTGCCAGAAAATTATTTGGGACTACGCAATAAAAACAAAACGGATCATAAGTATTCCTACTTGGAAGTTATGTGTTTCAAATGTTTTAAAATTGAATACTGCATTTAATGTTCTTTAACACATTTTGAACATCCATTCTTTTATCATCAGTATACAAATTATAAAAATATATCTATTAATTTCCAAGATATCAGGGTATGTAATACAACCCTCCGTACTCTCTGGCAGAAATCCTGGGAAATTGGTGAGCCCCCAATACTCCCATAGAAACATTTGATAGAAGATAACTTTGTAACCCGTTACAAACAGTTATGGTGATTCTGTAAACGTGATTTCAACAGGGAATTCGCTCTTTGATTATTGCGTTAATATATACAATATATTATGTACACTTGATTTCTCTATGAAACTAAACGAGGTTTTTGGGTCAGTTTGTGAGAGAGGAATCTGGTAATGACGTAACACGGGTTAGAACGGTATAATGTAGAATGCTCACAACCAAAGAATTCCAAAGAAAACCCTAATCTACATTATTCGTGATATCGCACATGTGTTATTCAAACAGACCTTGAAAATTTCCCAAGGTGGCATAAGTAACGTTAATATGTTACATCATAGGGTTTCGTATTGTGCGTGGGCGTGTTTCTGTATTGGTGCGTGTGCGTCTGCTCGCGCGTGTATGTTTGTTGACAGAACTACTATAGTAGTTAGATACATTCTTTTTTTTTTTTTTTTTTTTTTTCTTCCTATTATTTTGTTCTGACAAAGTTAGGTCTGTGTATATGAGGGAAGAGCCAAGAGTTTATATTGGGGCAGATCCATATTGGGGTGGGCCCAACTCACACTATGTATGTATGTATGTATGTGTGTATGTACATATATATATATATATATATATATATATATATATACTGACGCACAATGAAAACGCAAAAACAACTTTTCATTGCAAATAACGACAAACTATTAATGAATTGATGGATACTGTAATATGACATTAATGACTGGTATTCATGAGATACATTCACATGGAAACATGGCCAGTTATCATCAGTAATCGAGTTGCATTCGTAATCGAAAAGTTCAACCCCCCAACTCCCCCCCCCCACCCCCCCCCCCCCCCCCCCTTATCAAGGTCAGTAGCAGGTGTGTCCACCATTGGCCCGTGAGCATGCGTGAAGACGACGGGGAAACGATTGGCACAAACATCTCAAATAAGCCACAGGAATGTTTCTCCACTCCTGTAACGCCTGTGCAAGCTCAGCGACGTTATGCGGTGGTGGCTGGTGGTGACGTACACGACGTCCTAACTCATCCCACATGTGTTCAGTTGGGTTCAAATCCGGTGATACCGGCTTGTTGCAGAAATGCCTGGGTAATTCTTGCAGTATGTGGACGGGCATTGTCTTGTTGCAACAGAATGGGGCCTCCTGGTCTTCGGTGACGGCGCAAAAGTGGCTGGAGAACTGGTCTTAGAATAGCGTCAACATAACGCTGGGCTGTAAGGGCATCGTGGACAATGATGAGATCACTCCTGAAATCACAGTTGATTGACCCCCCCCCCCCCACCCCCCACACCATCAGACAACCGCCGCCAAACCGATCACGTTCCTTCACACATCCGTCAGCGCACCGTTCATGGAGTGTCCTGCACACACGTGCTCTACCATCGGCAAAGGAGACAGAGAAACGGGACTCGTCTGAGAAAACAATGCTCCGGTAAAAGGCTGGTGGATGATTACCATTCTGGAGAGCAAACTGTAGTCTCGCAGCACGATGTCGCGATGTCATGATGTTACTGTTGTACGGGCGTCTGCATCTGAGTCCAGCCGTTTCGAGTCGACGGGTGACCGTCATCGGATGGATATGCCTTCCATGACGTCCTATCGTGTTGCTTGCTGCCATCGTCGCAGTTCGGAACCGGTCACGGAGGTGGTGTCGTCGAATTTGCCGATCTTGGCGTGGGTTCGTAACGGGACGTTGACCAGGTCGAGGTCGATCACGGCCACTCCCGGTATGTTGATGACGTTCAACAAGTCGCCCATTAGTTGATGGATGGACTCTGAAGGTCCTAGCAACTTGGCTTTGCGAAGTCCCCCCTTGAACCATACCCAACGCTCGCTCCCTTTGTTCTTCTCTGAGTCGTGGCATTCTTAATGTGACGAGGAATATGACACCGTTACGTGACTTTTATGTGTCCACATACTGGCATTTCACGTGCATTGCATGCAGCATGATTGAGCATGTAGTGAACGCATTTCACACCATTTTGTGTTTCTGCTATTGTATGTGTAACGAGAACAAAACCAGGATTAAAGCCCAGATAAAAGTACCAATCAATGCCTTCCTCTCACAAATTGTTATTTTAAGTTCAATAAATATATTTTTCATTAATCACAACAAAATATTGAAAAATGTCACTTTTGCATTTTCTTTGTGTGTCAGTATATATATATATATATATATATATATATATATATAGATAGATAGATAGATAGATAGATAGATAGATAGATAGATAGATGTGTGTGTGTGTGTGTGTGTGCGTGCGTGCGTGTGTGTGTGTGTGTGTTGTGTATGTATGTATGTATGTATGATTTTACAAAATGTAATACTGTAAAAACAAAAAAAAGGTTGGATTGGGAGGGGGGCATGGACACCCTGTCTACATTGCTACGCCACTGGTTTAGGCACATATATTGTTTTTCTGCTGTGGACGTAGACAAGTAGTAAAGTACTCGAATAATGTTCGGTCGGCCTAGGGTCGATTTCTATTGGCGGGTCCATTAGACTATAACAAAGGCTGTGGTCTGTACTATCCTGTCTATGCATATGCATGACCCCGTGATGCTAATTGAATAGTTCTCCATGGAGTGTTATCTGTATGGT
This sequence comes from Gigantopelta aegis, assembly GCF_016097555.1. Classification (NCBI taxonomy): domain Eukaryota; kingdom Metazoa; phylum Mollusca; class Gastropoda; order Neomphalida; family Peltospiridae; genus Gigantopelta; species Gigantopelta aegis. The sequence continues at coordinate 86,428,830 of NC_054708.1, read as the reverse complement.
GCTGAACCATATCATGTCCGATGCCATGTGACCATAATCAAAATGTGATTCGTTAAATAAAACACACCGGCCTCGGTGGCGTCTTGGCAGGCCATCGGTCTACAGGCTGGTAGGTACTGGGTTCGGATCCCAGTCGAGGCATGGGATTTTTAATCCAAATACCGACTCCAAACCCTGAGTGAGTGCTCCGCAAGGCTCAATGGGTAGGTGTAAACCACTTGCACCGACCAGTGATCCATAACTGGTTCAACAAAGGCCATGGTTTGTGCTATCCTGCCTGTGGGAAGCGCAAATAAAAGATCCCTTGCTGCCTGTCGTAAAGAAGAGTAGCCTATGTGGCGACAGCGGGTTTCCTCTAAAAACAGTGTCAGAATGACCATATGTTTGACGTCCAATAGCCGATGATAAGATTAAAAATCAATGTGCTCTAGTGGCGTCGTTAAATAAAACAAACTTTTTTTTTAAAATAAAACATTTCTTTCTTATTTCTTCTGGAAAAGAATACTATACGAAGCTTAAACAAACTTAAGAAAGATAATTCGTGATCTTCTGCAGCGAAGCAAAACCAATGCGATTGCTTCCCTTACACGTTAGCATTACTCGACAGGCACAACACGCGTCGCCAGTGTCGTCGTCAAACCAACGGACTTGAAGCAGGTAGGTACTGGGTTCCCAAGCCGGTACCCCCTCGCATCCAAAAATGACATTTCACTGTTCAAAATGGGAAGATAAAAGGCCACTATTCCATTAACTCACATAATACCATTTAGGTCTACGTCTTTCTCCTTGGTATATTGGGGCGGATTTAGCTCAGTCGGTTGAATGCTCGCTTGAGGTGCTTGCGTCGCAAGATCGAACCACGTCGGTGAATCCATTCAACTGATTGGTTTTTTTCTCGTTCCAACCAGTATATCACAACTGGTCAAAGGCCGTGTATGTGCTTTCCTGTCTGAGGGAAAGTGCATATATTGCATTTTAACTTATTTTCGCTCTTATATCCAATACGGTTCAAGCACGCTGTCCTGGGCACGCACCACAGCTATCTGGGCTAATTGTCCAGAACTGTGGGTTAGTTGTTTATTGTTAATACCGTATTGTTGTGTCGTTAAAACTCGCTCTGGGTGGGAGTCAGAACCGGGTTGCGAACCCTGTACCTACCAGCCTTATGTCCGATGGCTTAACCACGACGCCACTAAGGCCAGTAGTGCATATAAGAAAAATGTAGCAGGTATCCTTTGATGTTTGACACCTAATAGCCGATGATTAATTAATCAATGTGCTCTAGTGGTCTCGTTAAACAAAACAAACTTTTAACTTTTTGTCCTGCTATACTTACCCCAAAATAAAACAGTACTTGTAAATTATAACAACACAAATTACGTTTTATAAATATTTTATCTAAAATACAACATCAACAAACGAAAACATTTAAACGGACAGATTCGTCTGTAAAGATGATTATTTTACCTATAGCTGCATATAATTAAAACAGTGTGTAAAACTTGGATATTTCAATCCGGCACTACATGCACGATCATTTATAAGTCACTGTGCTTTTAACATCGCTTTAGTTTAAGGTCCCGTTTTATTCCACGTTTGTCTCAGGTTTCCCGTACTGTTGTTTTTAGAAGCAAAATGATAAGTATTATTAGTGGTTTAATTTCGAGACTTTTGTTTCTAGAACTGCTTGTCAGTTTCTAACTGTTGTTTCCAAATCAAAATTTGAGAAGCAAAAATTGTTTCTCACTCCTCAAAATTAATTTAAAGCTTTGAATGTATGTTACTGACATGATTAATAATGATAAAACTACACCTACACACACCTCCATAAAATATTAACACTGCAAAACAGAACACATTACACTAAGAAGATTCTTGGACGACAGTGTGTTATTCACACAATTTAAACATCATCAGTCTAGAAACAACATGACATATTAACACTGCAAAACAAAACATATTACACTCAGAATGTTTTTGGACGGTATATGAGGAAAATTGTAAATATACATATGCTCCGACAGAACAAGGTTAACAGGAACTCCAATGTTGAATACCAAAAGTATACAAAATGATATACCTAATGTTGAAAGTATATTGGACACTGGTGTTATGCAGATACTGTTGTCTGTGTGCTGTATTTGCTAATCTTGTGGAAAACCATGATAATGTTGTGACCTCTGCACCATGGTGAAGAGTGACATTATTAAAGTACATTTATTCATGTGTAAAACATTATTTCAAAGATTAATACTAATTTGCTGGCATCTCTTTTGCATCACATCTTGGGTCCGAGACATTGATAGCCTTAGCGTAGTAAACGTATGATAGAGGTGTCTTGTTTAGAAGGCTTCATGTTTACTATTTAAAACTAAATTGTCTTTCTCAGTTAATTTTAAGGGATATATAAAACAATTTGAAACTTTTACTATTGTACTGAACAAGTAAAGATCTCATTATTTATAACCACAGAAAGCTGTCCGTATTGAATCACAGTACAATACAAAACAATGGATGGAATTTATAAAGGCTGTGCTTGTCTTGCACACATTTAACTTCATACAATTCCAGTGCTTAAAAAACAGGCTACATCAAGTCGGCCCAAAATGTGATTTTATATTTGAGCAGATAGTTTCCAGATATGATATGAACTACTTTACGAAAGAATCAGTAAATAAAACTTAGATGCACTTATTGCCATTTTAAATGTAAGGGAGTAATTCTAAATTAAATTGCAAAGTTACTCAACTGAACTATCATCAGATATGTATAGACATAACAGACATAGTAACTATTATCCTTTGTACAATGTGTCTTTAATACCAGTCCGTGACTTTTGCCGATTTGTATATACATTGGACAATTGATTTTGTTTACTATCATTGATAAACAATAAGATGTAATACTAAGAGATTATTGTTATGCAGACAACGTCATAGTTTTTCACATTTTGTGTGGATAGTAAAAATAAATTGACAAGACGTTTGTCTTTATTCAGTTCCTGGTTTGGACGTTTGAGAAATGTCACCAGGTGCAGCGGGTGCCACATGGATGATTTTGTCAAGTGGTGTATCACTGTAGACAGAATCAGTTCGAGGGTAAAAATCAAGCGAGGGCTCTCTGGGTAGAACTGACAGGGACTGGAGCTCCCCGTGTGCTGGTTTAAACTTAGTGTTCGCTGGTGGGTACGGTGATACTTGATTTAGCGTGTGACCGCCTGGCCAAGGAATGAATTCAGAACCGTTTGCCGTGCCAGACCATGACGTTTTAACATCACTGACACTCGCCCGACTGTCAGGGCGACTGTTCGGCAGACACCTATAAAGAAACGACACATGATACTATTTTTTGATGGACAATAAAATGTATTACTCTAAAATCAGGCACGGGTTGGTTTAGGATTTTGTAATGTAGATGTCCATAAAATTAATATAATGTAGTTCAGTGACGTTGATAAATAAGACCTCACCAAACACTAATTACTTGACAAACATGAGTGGGCCTGGGCACCTTAGATATTGTAACAATGACAACAATCTTTTGAAGTTCCAAAACAATGACAATAACAATATTTTGAATTTCCATAACAATTATAAATATGATAATTGAGTATTCAAGGCCTCTGTGATTTGAAAATCAGAGTAAACCATTTATCCGCAAAACCAAATTCAGGTAACCAATTTCTACTTAGCACACTCCATCATGCCGTTGTAAATGATGTCCTGAATTAAATTTAATATCCGAACGAAATATTGGTCACGCAAAATGTATCTTGTTTGAATTGAATAACTGAAAAGAAGTGACAAAAGTGGCAGAAAGTGAATAATACACAAGTAATATTTAAGAAGATGAAACATACATTTTAGATTGTCCAATGGCCAAGTTATGGTCATGCGGTTATATTATGACCATGCGGTTTGCCTTATTTCTTCATAAACATGATAATAACCATGTCCGCTGTGGACGTGCTGTACTGGGAGACAACGTTAAGAACACGACGCCATGTCAGTCGAGGCTAGTGTGGGACACACACTCTCTAGTTATCTAAACGAACATCATACAGAATTTAAATGGCTAATAAGACCATATCCACTCTAATATGACTATGCACCACTGGCGTAGCTCGAATAGGGTGGTGCTTGCGGTGGTGGTGGAGGGTAATCCTGCCAATCAGACCTCTTTTCCTTCTTCATCACTTTTAACATTTGCCTGTCGTTCCATAACTATAGTAGTGTTGGAAATAGAATAAAACTGATTTTCGTCGATTGTGTCTGTCATATTGTCTGTTATAATACTATGTGTTATAGTCTGTTATAATAAAGTGCACAAATCACCTGTTTACTGACATATTTCTTTTCATTTCAAGAGTAAACACCACCTTGTATATCAGTGAGAGCCCAAACAAGTAAATACTAAATTAGGTAGAGTATCATTAAATAGATATTTATAAAATATGTACCTGTTAGTTTAATATAAGAGAAATAATCGACGAAAATCAGTTTTATTCTATTTCCGACGCTACTTTAGACTCACAGACGGTGTGGGTGCCTTGCCCAATGTGTGTTACCCCCACACCTCAATATAAAATATCGGCTACGCCAATGTCATAGATAAATGTGTCTTTTCTGTGAAATGATATATGGGCATAAACCAAAAAGGGTGGTGAGTATACTAACAATTTTTAATGGGAACCTAGTCGAAACATCCCTTTGAATCAGCTTTGCGCAGATACTATTTTTTCATAATGTTAACAGTTTCTTATTCAGAATATTTTATTAGAATTTATTTAAAGTCTAGTTATAAATATTGTTAATTTTGTAAATGTAATGGCCTTTGAACATACGTATATTATTACATATGCACGGATATAGAAAATAAATGTAAATAACACTTACTTAAGCTCAGGCGTCTCTTTCAGTGTTTTCCTGAAATTATACATGCCTAACATTAAATCAAACATTAATCATTACACGACAGAAATGCTGTTACGTTATTGATACCTTGTAAAACAATAAATACTGTGATTTCATTGTCTTTACTACAGCAACTTAAATGTTTCTTAAATGTTTGATGGAGTACTAGACTGCAAGGCTCGAAACTGACGGAGTTAGAGGCAATTGCCACTGAAAATACATAATATGCTTTCTCATACTCAGCTTCACAAGCAGCTTTTGCTTTTTCATACAGGTATGCAGGTATATAATACAAACAGTTTTTGCGTTGATACATAGACCACTTACCTTACACGGAGAGGAAATGATTACTTGACCAAAATTACATTAAAATCTGAGAAGGAAAGAGTGCTTCCCAAAACGTGAATTTCGATCCGTGAAGACCGCAGTATGACAATGGATTTGCAGTTAGATATTGAAAACAACAACATCCTAATATGGTGGACTTTGAAACGAGTTACATATCAGTTCCTCTCTCTCATTTAATCACATATCATTTTCTTAATTTGTCCACGCAGTCTTTCTAATTTGTCACATTACCTCTGTCTGTAGAGAGAGAGAGAGAGAGAGAGAGAGAGAGAGAGAGAGAGAGAGAGAGAGAGAGAGAGAGAGAGAGAGAGAGAGAGAGAGAGAGAGAGAGAGAGAAACTTGATAATTGATAAACTGTAATGTAGACAAATTATATCCTAAATACATAATTGCATACACACCTGAAAATCGTTTTGTAGATAGCAACTGACATCAAGCCTGTTATTACAGCAGAACATGCAAATACTATACCAATTACCATTCCAATATCTCGACCCCCGTGTCCTGAAATTGATTTAAAGTCAAAAAGGTAACACGAAAACGCATTTGTATCAATCAAACATTAAACCAAATCCACGAAATGAAATAAAAAAAAGAACATATTCTAATATTTTGTTACAATCTGTAAAATAATTAAATAAATTCCGAAATGATGAGAAAATGTGAACTTCTTAATCTGTTTGTTTCGTACTTACATCCAAATAAGGTTGGAGAACGCTGCTGACCTGGGCACATATCTCAGTTATCTGGACTGTCTGTCCAGGACAGTGGGTTAGTTCTTAGTTCTTAGTAGTTAGTGAGAGATAATTATTATCGCTAAAGTTCGTGACAAGTAAAAATATTTCACTCAGGACATAAATTTCATAATAACTGGTAACGTTTTATCTTCCTCCATTTACAATAGCATACACTATAAAACAAGTCTAACTTTACTGCTTATCACTATCCGCTGTAGAACAGATAACACTGGTTTCATTATCAGCAGTGTGGTAGCTGATATGATGTAGCAAGAACATATGTTGGTATTACAGAAGCATACGTTTTTATTCCATTAGGGTGTATCACATATCGTGCTTTTCCAACCAGGTTTACCTTCCATTATGACATTATCACGTATATTTGATTCCTATATCGTGACATCCCCCTTGTTTCACATATCGTGCTTTTCCAACCAGCGTTTACCTTCCATTATGACGTTATCACATATATGACGTGACATACTACTATCGTGACATCCCCCTTGTTTTAATAAAAACACCCCCCCCCCCCCCCCCCCCCCCCCCCCCCCCCCCCCCCCCCCCCCCCCCCCCCCCCCCCCCCCCCCCCCCCCCCCCCCCACAAACAACAAAAAAAATACGAAAGCAAAAAAACAAAAAAAAAAAATCACTAATAATATCTCCAAGCTTAATAAGCTTGTCTTTGATCAGGTCTCTTGCATCAAACTTGTCTTTGATCAAGTCTCTTGTATCAAGTTCCAATATGTCCACTATTGTGTGAGATAAATGATACCAAAAACAAAAATAATAAACTGAAATAGAACACAATGTATTATAGTTATAGTCACTTAAAGATCAAGGATACGCCTTGGCTTTGTCTCTCTGCATGCTCTGGTTTTGTATGAGCCAGTTGGTAGAGTGGGTTTTTGCACTGCTGTTCCAATGGGCTTGTCAGCTGTCAGCACTGTTGATATTGATGTGCCCAATGTTTTGGTTGCCTTTATGTCAGCTGTCGGCAATGCTGATATTGGTGTTTCCGATGTCTTGTTTGCCTTTACGTCAGGAGAAGTGTCACGCTCTGGAACATGGGGTATCGGACTCATCATCATCAGGATCATATTGGTGTATGGAATTATGAGTCTCTCGAGTCTTTAATAGGTGCCTACGATTTCGCTAGTATACTCCGCCTTGTTCTGACCTCACAAGATAAAAGCGTGGTGAATCAGGTTGTGGGGTTTGAAGGTTGACAGCAGGTTCCCAGTGTGGCTTTTGACCTGTGGTGTGGAGACGTACATGTTCCCCACTGTCGAGTGGTTCAAGGTCTTTTGCAGATTAGTCATAGTTAGCAATCTGTGTTGCTTGCTTGCGTTCCGTCATATCAGCGATGATATTGGGATCCATGACTGTGGGTTGCAAATGCGTGGCTGTGTATGGAATTGATGATAATAGTCGACGGGACATAGCGAGTTGAGCCGGGGACACAGACCTGTGTATGTTAGTGTTGCGCAACTCTAGCAGGCTTAGGTAGGGATCTTTTTTCTATTCTTTCGCTTTTTTATGAGTCATTTGATGTTCTGCAGTTCTTTCAGCTAGGCCATTCGATTGGGGATGGGTGGGGCTTGATGTGATATGGTTGAAGTTTCAATCCTTTGTGACGTGCCAGTATTCCTTTTATTTTATTGATCACTGCCCTTGAGGTGTATCTGGCAGGTGTTCCACTTCTGGGTAGTTGCTGTAGTCGACTACCAAGACGTATTCTCTGCCACTGAAATTGAAAAGGTCTGATGCAACAACTTGCCACGATAAGCTTGGTATTGGGTTTTTGATCAGAGTTTCTTTCTGGTTCATGTTTCGGTAGGTCTGGCATGTGCTACAGTTTGTAACTATTGTTTCAATGTCAGCATTCATCCCTATCCAGAAAAGTGGCATGCATGTTCGTGAAAGACACTTCTCGATACCAAAGTGACCGTCATGTATATCGCATCAACATGCCTTGGTGCATTTTCTTTGGAATAACAACGCGGTCTCCTTTGAATACTAATCCATCAGCATACATCAGCTCATCATCAGTTCAGTCCTTGCGCTGACTTGGCCACCGCTTTATTATGAAATAAAACTTGCATGCTTTCGTCATTGGCTGTGATTGTCCGAATCTCTGCTAGTTTTGGGTCACTGATCGAAAGAGTTTCAATGAAGTAGTGGATGGCAACGTCAGCTTTATTTGCGATCTCATCCTATATTGGTTTTGCATTTCAGACAAGGTTGCGGCTCAGGCAGTCGGTCACAGGTATGTCTTTTCCAGGTTTGTGAACGATACTGATGCCATACGTTCATTGTTGCAGCTCAAGGACCATTCTCTGTAGGCGCTTTGGAGCTGATGATATGGGCTGGTGCATGATTATCTCTAGTGGTTTGTGATCATATTCTACAGTTGTTTTCCGCCAATACATGTATTGATGGAACCATTCGCAACCATATACAATGTCAAGCATCTCACGCTCGATAGTTGCCCAATTCTGCTTTGACTCGTCTAGAGCCCTCGACACTACACTATTGATTGGCCCTGTTGCATGAGTGTAGCATTTGTGGCCTTCTCGGAGGCATCCACCTGGAGAGTGAGCTCTTTTGGGGGGCCATAGAATGCTAGCACTGAATATCGAGTGATTATGTCCTTCATTTTTATGAATGACATTTCCTTAGGAGTCCTTTCTGAGTAGGTTGCGTATCGGTTAACAGAGCTTGCCATTTTTTCTATGGCTTCTGTTTTCTTGGGGTCTGGCTTGACTTCAGTCATGTCGAAACAAAACTTGTCAAGGTTCCATCGCTGTCCATGTTCACGGGTGCATTGGGAAGTTGCATGCGATGTCTGGAGGTGGTCATCTCTTGATTTATCAGCGACCAAGAACATCATCGCTGAGGCCAGTTACCCGTGGCGAGTTTTCATAGACTTCGTTGACACAGCGCTCGAATACATCTTGGGCATCCGAAGGCATCAATAACGCCTGAAAGGTGTGTTGAAAGTTGTTAATCGTGATCTTGACAGTTTGATTTGCCAATGTTCACTCTGTGCATCTAACGTTGTGAAATATGTAGCACCTGTGAGCTGGCCTGTTACATCCTCTAGTGTTGGCACAAGATAGTACGGTCATTTTATGGCAGCATTCAGGTCACATGCCTTCGAATAAGTTTGCATACTCATTAAGGAGTTGGGGTAGTTTGTAGGACATTTACTTGGGCACCTGTGTCTACTTTGAATGTTATAGTCTTGTTGTTGAATGCGAGGTTTACATATGCTGGGTCACTGTTTTGAGTGTCAAGAGTTTACAGTGTTTATGTAGAACTCGTCACTAACATCACTTTCATGATCTGTCTCTGGTGGGTCTATCCTGTGAAAAACCTTCTGACGACATACTGAAGAGAAGTGATTTTTCTTTTTGCATGTATTACATGTGCGACCCCTGGCGGGGCAAGCAGCCATGTTTATATGGGGATCATATCTACCATTACCGCATATAGATCCTCAACTTACACTCCTTGCCTTGTCACAACCGGTTGTTCCTCTCGGTCTCCTTTGGCTAGCTTTTACAAATTGCCTCTCCCTGCATGCTTTGCCCTCTTTCGTGTACATGGACAATGTCAATCGCATTGAGAACGTCAAGGTCATTCCCGCGGTCGATAAACCGTTCCCAAACTTTGTGCGAGTTTATTCCATATACGAACCTATCATTTCGTCTACCGTATACAGGCCAATACAGGCCGGTTAACTCTCTATCATCAGTGTAGTAGCATACCAATACAGGCCGGTTAACTCACTATCATCAGTGTGGTAGCGTGCCAATACAGGCCGGTTAACTCACTATCAGCAGTGTGGTAGCGTGCCAATACAGGCCGGTTAACTCTCTATCAGCAGTGTGGTAGCGTGCCAATACAGGCTGGTTAACTCTCTATCAGCAGTGTGGTAGCCTAGTTAACTTGGACAACACTTACCTTTGGTTTTATCGACGTAATGATCAATATGTGTGGTCACCTCGACTGAAAAGGAAAACAGACACATTGTAGCTTTACGACAGAAAACAACACACTAGACACAGTACTAAATGAGCACTCAATTATAACTGTCTTTGTAACACCCAGCATGTCACAGTGGTTGGTTACATAACAACGAACCTTCGTAATGTCACATTTATTAATAATTACATGACGATCACAATTCGGGAATTATAGACTATTATTATGAACACACCAATAGACATAAGTTTCAGCTTTCTCAATTACAAAATATTATGTTGAACACACCAATATACATAAGTTTCTCAATTATAGAATATTATGTTGAACACATCCATAGACATAAGTTTCTCAATTATAGAACATTATGTTGAAAACATCCATGGACATAAGTTTCTCAATTATAGAATATTATGTTGAACACATCCATGGACATAAGTTTCTCAATTATAGAATATTATGTTGAACACATTGATCAGTAGGCATAAGTTTCTCAATTATAGAATATTATGTTGCACACATCAATAGAGAAAAGTAACACAGTTATAGACAATTATGATGAATACACTAATAGACATAAGTTTTACAATTATAGATGTGGTATTGACACGTGCGTGCGCATACATACAAGGCTAAAGTTTGTTACATATAAAATCAGCGTGGAGATGTAATTTAAATTAAAACCGTGACGTCACGTGTATTCCTGGTTGGTCACTGTTATCGGAAATGTTATAATACAATTCTTAAACCAGTAATAAATGAAATTATTTGAACACACTTTTTTGCAAGGTAAAATCTTTACAGTTCACTAGAAATGAAACAATATTTTAGTCATTATGTAACTTTGTGACTGCCGGTTTAATTCGCCTTTTATCTGGGCGTGCATACTCTTAAGTTGGGGGACAATGCCACCCTCCACTCACTTCCAGTCACATACAACCAGTCGCACCGAATGTGCAACAACTGCAGTTAATCAAGATATGCACATCAATAAAAAGCCTTACTTTAATATTAACTCCCATGAGGTGCATAACAATTCACACTCGTTATACCCACAATACAGACTGCATATAACAATTAGTATGTGAATACCGACTAACATGTTGAACTAATGTAATTACCTGTACAGTCTTCAACAGCATTCGATCCGGTGAATTGTGTAGACTTTCCAGATGGACATCGTTTACATTCACTTTGTCCTATTTCATCCTGATAGGTTCCCACTTCGCAAAACGTACATTTTTCACCTTGGCTGTAAGTTCCCGGTGTGCAGTACACTACAACACAAATCAATCTGTCAGTTTTTGTTACACAAACCAAAGAATAGAAACAGGTTTGAGTTCACGCTATTGCTTTCGTTTTATAATACGTTTTTACTGGGCTTTTGTGGTGATTATTTAAATTATACGGTGGTTATAAAATGTTTATGACTAAAGTAACGTGTTGGATTTTCCCCAAAACCTTATTTGTATCAAACATTGACAGTTTTATCGGTTTGGTCGCCAAGTTTATAGAGCTTAAAAGGAGAAATATTTGGGTGCTGTAATTTTGTATCATGGAATCTCAATATGACGTTCCGATTTGCTTTTATGGAACAAACAATTTTTCTGTATTGATTTCCGTCAAAAATACTAATGTAATCTGGTGTCCTCTCGTTTTTATTTATGATATTGAATTTTAAAATTAAAATAGTAACATTAAAATATATTAATAAAAATGTTTCGTTTAACGACACCACAAGAGCAATGTGATTAATTAACCATAAGCTACTGGCTGTCTAACATTTGATCAGTATGACGTCAGAGGAAACCATTAGCAGCAAGAGATCATTTATATTCACTTTTCCACTGAGGAGACTACATACCAACCCTATTCAAATTAAACTAAGCATTCCGCGAAATTAGGTGTCTCTCCTACAGTAAACTGATTCAGTATCGTTCATAGTTGTCATAGTATATTTTCATCCTAATGAATGTCAAAAAGTAAAAGTAGTTTTTTCAATTATTTATTTGATAAAAGGAATAAGTAATGATGTAAAATTCTGGAATTTATATAATTCCTGTCAGCTTTTGTTTTGGTTATGCAATATTTTCGACATTTGGTGATTTGGTGAACAACAGCTGAAAACCTGACAGTCACGAGCAGACCCCAAAAGTATTTTAAGAAGGAGGCAAGTTCCTTGAACAAACACATAAAAAGGGCACTTAAATAAAAGCTTGACATTTGTGAAATGATGTAAACAAATTGTTAAAACAGGGAGAGGTGAAATTTGTACTGGGCAAAGGTTCCTCTGGTCTCCGACGATGGATCCGCCCTTGATAGCTTATTGGCCACTATTACCTCTACATCGTCAACGATAACAACTGCTAATAGGTTTAATAATCATACAAATATGTACTGAGTAGCGTAAAATAATGGTCAACACTAAAAGCAGCACCACTTAGATAAAAACTACTAATGTGTTTGATAATCATACAAATAGGTACTGAGTAACGTAAATAATGAACATTATAATAAAAACAAAAATGTACAACATATAAACAAAAATGTGCAACATATAAATAAAAATGCAAATAACAAATGTATAATAATTTACCACATAACATATTTCTGACTACTGATCCCGCTGGACACTGGACACCAGATGTCACTGTTACACTGTCTTTCATAATAGAATACTGCATCCCATCCACTATGACGTCATAAATGGAACTGACATTCTGGAGCTGTTGACCAGACTTTTCCAAAACCGTAATAGCATCAATCACTTTCTGTAGCTGTGGACTCACTGAAACGAGAGTAAGTGACATCATTATCAAGTAATGGTGCTTTATACTTGTTTACGTATTCAAATATTATTCCGGAACATACTTGCAAGGACACATCTCAATAGCATTTAAGAATAAAATATTTACACAAATTAAATATACATTTCAACACAATATCAGTAGCCTATACAGCCATGTCCGGTGTATCGACGCGTCCGGTGATTCGGCGCACTTGGTATTTTGTTTAAGTATGCTTAGGAAGTTGTCATCTTGTCGGTGTTTTTAACGAAATAAAGTTCAATTTCGTTTTCAATGTTAATCAAGTATCAACATATTTATTGTTAAAGATGCATTTACAAATTATTAGAATTATCAATAATTATATCATAATTTCAAAATAAATCATTCACCTGTTTTCGTGTATATAAACGCGAAGTAGGTCAGCCTTATTAATGTTAAGAATGTTAACTCAGTCTAAATAACCTGTTCCCATTTTTTAAATTATAGTAAACGGTATAACTATTTTTGTCGGTTATTTTTATTTAAACTGAAAAGGAAAACACAGAAAAAATGCAAACAAAGCGACCACATTTAATGAGTAGAATTTTCTTTATTAATTTTATTAATTAGAGATGCGCATCAAAATTTTAAAGGCCCACTATTTAATTTTTGGATGTAAATTTCAAAATTGTCTGCTTAATTTTTTTCTGTCCCGGGACAAACCCCTGGCTATCCAGAGACAGGCCCCGGGACGGACATGCTCGAAACTCTAGTGGTATATGAGCATATAATAATTATTCGCACTCGCACTCGCACATTGTTACAAAAAATAAAAGCGAAATAAGTTCCACGAGAAAGAAATCCATGTAGCCATATTAGCCATGCACGACAATGAACATTGTGTGCCACTTAAGAAAACGAGTCCGAAACTGATCATGAGATGGGTTATGTGTGATCGTTCATTTTCATAGTAATATTTTTAACAAGATAACACAAACAAGTGCTAAAATAATCCTGGGACAACAGTGTAGCATTTATGGGCTACAAAGTGATGTCATGGGCGGTTTATAAATAACGATGTCACAGATCCACATCTACTGCGCTGTATTATTATTTTATATACAAGGGGGTGCCTACATTTATGCACCTATATAATGTTTATTAACTACAGACATAAACCAGTTTGTAGTGTCTTTTAGATTATGCACTGACTCATTGGCGAGACATACATTTGATTAAGTATTTCACAGTGTTCACATAGTAAATGGTCTTTGAATACTTAGGTGCGCAAATACATCGGACAGCACTACATATGAATATTAATTATTCATCGTTTATCGATCCACTTTTCTGTCCATCCACTTAAACATTATGATAATTAATTTTCACAATATATAAATATAACCCATACCAATTTTACAATTACACCATAAATGTTTTGAACACCTGTTTTTGAAGTCAGGAACTCTGCCAACTGAAGGTCACCATCAGGAATGTTTGACGTTAGAGTTATGGTTACTGTTGTCCCAACAGATCTCCTCCTTCTACCACCGGCACCGCAGCCATCGGATTGTACATATACCGTTGTTTGACAGGAGGCATCAGTACTGCACTGTAAACCACCAGTATTACGAGTAATGGACGACTCCAAGTCACGTATTTCAGACGGTGAGAGACAGGTGGCAGTGTCCAACGTGCCCCTGGAAGTTATCGTCAGCACTGAAGGAGATGACATCTCTGAAATATAAATATATTCAAAATAATATTTCTTGGGATCCACCATTATCCAGTTTACAGTGTTCATTAAGCTTCGTTGTATTTCCTTTCGTACCCAATAGGATGAAAACTCTGTGATAAATTGGGGTGGACAATTTGACATAGTAATCGGTGCACCTATAATTCTATCTCGTTCCAACAAGCCTAAGGTGGGGGTCTGCCCCATAGTGCTGAATCAAATCCTCAAATTGGGGCAAAAAACGAAAGAGATATAAAGCAAAATGAGCTGGTCTAAAACAACTTCACCATGTATTTGCGTTATTCTACACAGAATATTAGTTGTAATCCATGTACAAATACGCAGTGATCCGTGTGCAACCCTATATAGCTGTTTGGCAGTACTGTTAATATAAATAAATGTTGCTATCCAGATTCGGGTATTTTCTTTTAATTCGTGCAAAACTCAGTCCGCCACCCTCCCCCCACCCTCGATATAAAAATGGGAGACCGTAAACGCTGTGGTATGTGATCTCCTACTGCAGACATGGTAAGGAACATGTGAAGAGCTCTTGTTGCTACATGGAAGGAGTCATATATGTGTCTGCAGGGATGTATCCAGGAGTTATTGACATGGTCCAATGTCGGATAGGATTGGGAAAATTAGCACAATTTAATCAAAATTGGAATGGTTTTCAAAGGCCACTGAAGGATGTAAAGTACCATTATTATTTGCAATTATTTTTTCACAACTGACAATTATAAATATACTTACACATAAATTTGGGAAGTTTTAGTGTCACTTGCTTTTAGAATGGGGCCCATGTTCGGTACAACAGAAAGCCTACATACATCCCCGGGTAGTAGCAGGTCTCAGTTTAATGTGATGGAGTGTCTCTAAAGAGAGATTCCGTTGCACTAATTTAACATGCTGTTCTGTGTGTAAGTGTAGAATAGTGTAACGAAAATCCTAATTACAAAATGTGCAAATACCAACAAATACGAATATTAAAAGACGCTCTGAACGAATCATTAAATGCATATTACTTTCTAGTTTTATGTGCATTTTTCAACTGATATTTGGAATATTTTAAGTTAACAGTAAATGTAAAAACATTAATTTACTAGTGCATGAAGCCACTTTCGGTCTTTGGGAATCCCAGACACCATTTCTGCATCTGACAAAATAATGATCTGTGTCATCAACCACGTGATTTCCATTGTTGCAGACTGGGACACAGTCTAACGCAGACGAGGTCCCATTACATCTAGGAGATGATCCTATTCCTCTTCTAACGTCACTAGCACGACATTCTGAAATATTAAATAGACCCATAGTGTTAATATAATCTTCAAATGTCCGAAAGATAGCATCGGGTGTTTATGAAAACCAAATTACTTCGTTAAATCGAGGTTGACCGGACCTAACCAACAAGTTCGTGGCATCAGTAAGTCGAGATAAACAGTTGGAAAATATTAGTGACTTTCAGATATATCTTGGGCTCCCCAGATAACAGAAATCATTTTACTGAATATCCTATCCAAGTTAGTCACTGAAATTAGTTTTACTATCATTTTAATTTTATTGAATTATGTTATGAATACAATCGCAACTTCTATATTATGTGTTTAAGTATCGATTCAACAGCATGTACTTCTTGATGTGTTGTTCATCTGATTTTGTCATGTCAATTTAGTACAGTCAGCAAATACCCCGTCATGATAAAACTGTCATGTCAATTTAGTACAGTCAGCAAATACCCCGTCATGATAAAACTGTCATGTCAATTTAGTACAGTCAGCAAATACCCCGTCATGATAAAACTGTCATGTCAATTTAGTACAGTCAGCAAATACCCCGTCATGATAAAACTGTCATGTCAATTTAGTACAGTCAGCAAATACCCCGTCATGATAAAACTGTCATGTCAATTTAGTACAGTCAGCAAATACCCGTCATGATAAAACTGTCATGTCAATTTAGTACAGTCAGCAAATACACTGTCATGATAAAACTGTCATGTCAGTTTAGTACAGTCAGCAAATACCCCGTCATGATCAAACTGTCATGGCAATTTAGTACAGTCAGCAAATACCCCATCATGATAAAACTGTCATGTCAGTACAGTCAGCAAATACCCCATCATGATAAAACTGTCATGGCAATTTAGTACAGTCAGCAAATACCCCGTCATGATAAAACTGTCATGGCAATTTAGTACAGTCAGCAAATACCCCGTCATGATAACACTGTCATGGCAATTTAGTACAGTCAGCAAATACCCCGTCATGATAAAACTGTCATGGCAATTTAGTACAGTCAGCAAATACCCCGTCATGATAAAACTGTCATGGCAATTTAGTACAGTCAGCAAATACCCCGTCATGATAAAACTGTCATGTCAATTTAGTACAGTCAGAAAATACCCCGTCATGATAAAACTGTCATGTCAATTTAGTACAGTCAGCAAATACCCCGTCATGATAAAACTGTCATGTCAATTTAGTACAGTCAGCAAATACCCCGTCATGATAAAACTGTCATGTCAATTTAGTACAGTCAGCAAATACCCCATCATGATAAAACTGTCATGTCAGATCAGTTATGCAAAACCTTTTTGCAGGGCAAATCTGATTGACATAGCAAATTTCGAGAGAGTTGTAGAAAATGATTGACAGTGTAGACAGAAAGGTAAAGAATTTTTCTAGACAGTTATTACTGCCATATTAAAGGATTTAGGGCACCAACTACAACACACACACACACACACACACACACACACATACGCACACACGCGCGCATGCACACACACACACACATACATACATATTAGAGATGGGACGGTTCGGTTTATTTTTGGTTCGGTTTTCGCCAGTTATCATAGATACATTTTTATCAACTATTTTAAGAGCAAGATATTTTATTTTTAATGGTCATTTGTAAAATAATTCTAAATATATAATTACATCTTGACTAGAATATGTTTTCCATTTTTACCATGCCATGTTAGCGTGTTGGATCTCGGATACTTGAGCAATGTGTGTGTGTGTGTGTGTGTGTGTGTGTGTGTGTGTGTGTGTGTGTGTGTGTGTGTGTGTGTGTGTGTGTGTGTGTGTGTGTTTTGTAGTATGTATTACTCGATATAGGCACAAGTACATAATATACAGGCCTACTGTTCATTATTTTACACAAGTTACATAAAAAGGTATCACTGATAAAAAAAAAAAGATAATCAAGCACATATATATATAAACAAGCACAAATATATAATAGTGAATTATTTAGCTAGTTATTATTTCTATTTTATTTTTTGCTTGTATTTAAAGTGAAAAAAAAAAATCTGCAAAGATTTATTTAAAAAAAAATTTTAAAAATTGCAAAGTGGTTTGAGTATGTTGTAGTTCGGGAACTGCGGAAGATTTCGTCCCGATAAAAACTTACGGAAATTAGCGATGTTGAATCGTTTTAAATTAATATGATGCAAATTGGCCAAGACATTCGCGGGTTCTGTGCAGGATCCGAACGACACCTATCGCCCATGCAAACATGTCCAGTTTAAGGGAATCGAATGCTGTTATACTTTACAGGTCATTGGGATTACCATCAATGTGCGATAACGTTTATACATGTATCATATAAAAAAAGACAAATCGAAATGAACCGCTGTTCGCAAACTGGGAAACGGTGCACAGAATCGTGGGCCTAAAACCGAGGTTTTCGGTGACATCCCTAATAAATTATATATACTCTTCAAAATTGTTAATATCAACTATTAGACCGAACATACGTTTTGACCACAGACAAAATAAAGAACGTTCAGGTCTGTTTATCAACACACCGAAACACATTCCATAGTTTGCACATGCATCACGCAGTTGCCCCGTACACGTGCGTGGGGTGTCATTCTCGATTTTGACCATTTCCAGGAAGGTTGATTAATCACCGTGGGACATTATTTCTGACAATCGTTTTCATTCTATTGATCATACAGTAGTTATTGTTTTGTTTTTAGTCATTTTTATTGTTTGAATTTGCAAAACTCAAATTTCACTTCTGACCCCAATCGTCCTTCAAGATCTTTGGTGGTCATAAAACCTACTGTAATACTGAACTACCGGTTGTAATGTTTGTCCAGTTAATTTACTATTATTATATAACCATTCCCCACAGCTAATATACCTTACAGTTTTCGCAATTGTAAATTCTTATTAGAGTTCCCCTACTTTTTTGAAGAGTATATATACATCAGATTTATTTCACATCCTGAATACGAACCTGAACACTCCTCTGTGTTACAGTCGCGAGTCTGAGAATCGGAACCACTGCAGGTCTTTCCTTCAGGTTGAGTTGGTGCTGGGTTGTCACATCTTCTTCTTCTCGTCTGAGTTCCACCTCCACAGGTCAGAGAACACTGATCCCAGTCAGTCCAGTTGCCCCATTCGCCGTGTACTGCAAATATACATGACATCACATGCATACATTTATCCATTTAACACTATCTTCTTTACTGTGTGAAAACCTAAGTACACGTTTTAACATACCAGGCATAAGTATTATAACTTAACCGTTACCATAATCAACAAATATATCTCTGCTTTGTGCAGAAATAAAAAGGTGTCTTTGACAAGGCCGTGACAGCTATCATTATGTTCCTCTTCATTGAGATGTTAGTCTTAACAAACTTGTGCATGTGTACAAGACTGAATTCAGAGACAATTGTGACAAATCTGTGATGGCAAGTACACTGTCAGATGATTCGTGATGAAAAAGGATATACACATTCTAGCTCGAACATAGATTCTCATTTCATATACAACTAATACTATATTTTAAGTACCCAGATGCAGGATAATATAATCATGTCTAAAGAACAGAGGTAATAATGTTATGTTCGAATTGCCCGACCCGCTGATAAGAACTAACTTGCCATGATGATGCTGTGGTTTGTTAACTCAGAATAAGTAAACTGTGCAATACATTTGAACACAGATGCCACCACAATACTAACAATATAATAGAACCGATATTTAACGACAGCCCAGCAAGAAACAATGGTAACAAATAACTGAAGGCATTCAAACACCTGTATAGTACACCTAGACATTTGAAGGCTGTATCTACTAAATGCGATGCATCACTGACCAAAATGACGGCTGATGCTATTCTATATTTTGAACTTGTGCATACATGTTCATCTCTTTTGTGAAACTCTTGCAAATGTCTCCATCATTCTAGTTGCAGTGACAACTGTGGTGGTAGTGCTCATGGCGGGTGCCACCGGTGAGACAGGATATGCTCATCTTTCACGAACATCTTATATCACCAGTTTTGACAGCGATTCGTGAGTGCATGCCATCACAGTTGTATTTATTCCTA
Source organism: Gigantopelta aegis (assembly GCF_016097555.1). Classification (NCBI taxonomy): domain Eukaryota; kingdom Metazoa; phylum Mollusca; class Gastropoda; order Neomphalida; family Peltospiridae; genus Gigantopelta; species Gigantopelta aegis. Next base: position 86,408,987 of record NC_054708.1, on the reverse strand, counting down.
TGAACTGTTCTGTGCTAGTTTTGATTTAGTAAACTAGTCTAGGCATGGCAATCCCCTAAGGCGTGCTGGGAGTATTGTCCAGTAAAGGATCTCCTCTGGAGTGGCTGGCCTATGGATGAGGCACTAGACAGAGATTCGTGGAATCAAACGCTATTTTGCCAAATGTCCATTCGGCTATAAATTATGCAGAGATATGGTTTTGATCATGGATAACGGTTTTGTCATTCAGATTTACCCTATTTAAATGCTGGTTGCAGGTCTAACACTTAACATAATATGTATTTCGGTAGATTTATTTAATGTATTGCCGTTGTTTTTCATATGTCTATTTATAGTACTTGTGAAACAATATTACCTATTTGCTCTTCACAAAACTGGCCTTTAAATCCTTCATTACAGTTACAGACATAGTCGTTCGTTCTGTTTTCACACTTTCCCTGTTCACATTTGTTGTCAGCACAATAGTCTGGAGGAAGCGAGCAGTCTGACCCGGAATATCCGTCCTGACATTCACACCTGTAGCTACTTGGCAGGTTTATACAGGTGTGACCGTTACAAGGGGAGTTCTGCTGGCATTCGTCAACAGCTGAAATATGAAAACAAACTACAGATCTCATTTACTACCATAAATATTAAGTAAGTACACAAATTGATTAACTTAAAAAACAACATATTCATCACATTTTACAAATTGCATTGAATAAAAGTGAAAATTCAAATCGGGTGAACTTTTGTAGAATATGACCATACGATATTGACGTAACAGTGGCTGACTTTAAAGTGCTTAATGGCATAACAAAGACAATTGCCAGCCTCGATATCAACGTTTGATATGTTGGTTAAGGAAACTGATTTGTTATTGTTTTATACCATTCAACCTCGGCTTCAAAATACATTGAATAACAAACAAAACGCAACTATTGTAATACGTTTTTCATGACACAATTAATTTGGTGCACAGACTGTTAAATATGAACGACAAAACCTTTGTCCGCTACCACGACTGTATCTCTGCACAATTCAGTTTGAATGGGCATTTGGCAAGATTGTGGTTGATTCCATGAATCTTATCTAGTGCCTAAAATGTTCATAGGACACTGGACATTTGAAAGTGAATGAGATTCAAACTGAATCATTTAAAATAAACTTTACACAAAAATAAGACTCGAACTGAATCGTTTAAACTACACGTTTAAAAAGAAATGATGACATGTTAGGTATTAATATTTCGTTCAAAAGTAAAATATGTATTCATAAACATTTTGTTTATATAAAAATATATTAAAACTGGTATCATTTTTATAGGTGGTCTATTGAATGAACAAGGAGACTTCCTAAAATAATAATATTTGTTTGCAATATGCTTCATTAATAAATGCTACTAAATTATGTATACATCACAAAAACTAATCTTGTTGTTAAACGAGAAAAGTGACTGCAAACATATGCACGATATACTAAATAATTGAATAATAATACCAGTACTATTCACTAATGTACAATGTTTAACATATTAAATTATTGCAAAGTAGCGATACCAACCCTGGCACTACTATATTTGGTTTCTGGGATCAATACATTTTATTAAAACATTTAATAATAAAACAAATTCATACAAAATAGATGTACCAACAAAATAAACTATACAAACCAATTAACCACAAACTGAATCATTTAAAATAAACATTAAAAAATCCTAATTAGACTCAAATTCATTCATTAAAAATATAAACTTTAAAACAAACAACTAAAATTAACATCCACGTTTCTTTAGTTGTTCAATACTACTTCCATTACACAAAATAAACGATTATGGGATTGGCCTAATCCTCATTTTTACAATGTAGCTATGTTTTACTAATAATATAACAAAAACATATTAATTCAACTTCTTTGAAATGGAAACGAAAAAAAAAAAGGTACAGAAGATGAAATGGTTAGTTATAAAACCTTTGCTGACTAACGTTTAATTGATGGAGAAAGGTGGTTATGGAAATCGATTTGAATAATAATTTGAAGCAAACATACGCTTCAAAAGAATAACATTATAAGGGTGGGAAAATGGCAAATTGCCGTTGTCATACTTACCATCACACGTTGTCGGAGTCATAACGCGAACAGCGTGTGATTCACCTGCGGTCAGACTGGTAACAGAGAGAACAAAGTCACTCGGTGTACTTCCACAGGAACCCGCCAGAGTCCTGATGTCACTGGCAGACAAGGCAGACGGAATAAAGAATATGGACCTGGTCGTAACAGCTGTTAAAATATAATAACACAAAATATAATAAAACATGATAATAATGTATTAGCCTAAATAATAAATAGTGTTAGCAGTCACCAGGCCTATCGGGTATCATGATCTACGTTCGTGACTTTGACCTACTTTTCGTGACCTTGACCTGGTTAGACACGGGGGGGGGGGGGGGTAGGTGACCCGACCTCGATCTACTTGGACAGGTGTGTGTCCGCCCTGACCTATTGAGAGGACCAATGTCCGCACTAGCCCAACTCTGACTCGGCCCAGATCGTGAGCTATATCATGGATGATGATTTTCACGTTGAAAATGGTGTTTTTAAATAACAAATTTACTTGGTATTTATGGTGGGTTATTTAAAATTAATAATGTAGCTCGCTGAGTGCTGAATAGATCGAATACTTCTATCGTACAATTGAATGGCAACGTAACTTGTGAAGGGAAGCAGCACGGAAGTCCATGTTTTTAGTTATATAATAGACCATGTTAAATAGCATAGTCTCAAGCAGTTAAAATTCGCAGTGACATAATGATATTAAGAGTCACACGATAAAATTCTGCAATGTAAAAATAGCGACCACTTGACGAGTCTATTAAAGCAGTCGGATAAGGGTGTCCAATGTTTCATTGAAATATTTACAGTTAATAGTATAGTATTTTTTGGAAGATTATTTATTATGCATTGGTAGAAACGAGGGGCGGGACTTAGCCAAGTGGTAAAGCGCACACCATATGCGTGGTCAGTCTAGGATCGATCCCCGTTGGTGGGCTGGTATATCAAAGGCTGTGGTATGTGCTATCCTGTCTGTGGGATGGTGCATATAAAAGATCTCTTGGCAGTCTTGCTACTAATGGAAAAAATGTAGTGACCTTCCTCTATGAATGTGTAAAAATTACCATATGTTTGCCATCCAATAGCTGGTAATTGATAAATCAATTTGCTCTAGTGGTGTCGTTAAACAAAACAAACTTTTATTGAGACGACGCCCTAAATATTGATTATTTCCAGACGGTACACTGCTCGACAAAATAATGAACTAATGCAACATATAGTAATTAATCTAATTATATATGTGATCTTACGGTGCAGTGGCTACGCTCGTGATTACGGAACCGTAGGTAGTGAGTTCATTTCCAGAGAAGTGATTTTTATTTTTTGCACATATATATATATATATATATATATATATATATATATATATATATATATATATATATATATATATATATTATTTTGTTTTGTTTTGTTTAATGACACCACTAGAGCACATTGATTTATTAAACATAGGCTATTTGATGTCAAACATTTGTTAATTTTGACATATAGTCTTCGAAAAGAAACCAACTACAATATTCCATTAGTAGCAAGTTTTTTTTTATATATACGGCATTCCACAGACAGGATAGTGTATACCATGGCCTTTGATATATCAGTCGTGGTGCACTGGCTGGAACGAAAACTAGCACAATGGACTTTTAATTAATTTATTTATTATGAACCCTTTTTCCACTGTACAAGCAGCCTCTGTAACCTGCAGGTCGGGTCTGTATTTAAATGTATAGGTGGTTGTGAATTTGTTTAGAAATTTTACATTTCCTGTACGAATTTTAAACAGCAATTAACTTATATTGGATTTTAGGGTACATACCATCGGGTGACTTTATTCACAGTCGTTTTAAACATGTACCATGTACCAAATCTGAATACAACTATTTCAAGTATGCCTTTCGGGATTGATTTTATGTCCCCGATAAAGAAAGAAAGAAATGTTTTATTTAACGACGCACTCAACACACTTTATTTACGGTTATATGGCGTCCCACAGGCAGGATAGCACAAACCATGGCCTTTGTTGAACCAGTTATGGATCACTGGTCGGTGCAAGTGGTTTACACCTACCCATTGAGCCTTGCGGAGCACTCACTCAGGGTTTGGAGTCGCTATCTGGATTAAAAATCCCATGCCTCGACTGGGATCCGAACCCAGTACCTACCACGACGCCACCGAGGCCGGTATCCCCGATAAAGATAAAGACGTTGTGATAAACTGACCATGCGATATCACAGCTACAGATGAAGTATATTAGTAGTAAACTTGAAAAAAAAGTAGCTATGTCTGCCTTCCATCCATCGATGACTGCTCGTCGATCTTCTGAGACATTCACCTTTGCGTTCATGTTTTATACCATTCAGCCATGCAGGTCTCTAATCCATTGGGACGAAGACGTCAATACTCGGGCGTGGTCGGTTTCAAGTCCACCAAGAGATGTCCGTAGGGCTTCTGGGTACCTTCCCCCAACCTTTGCCTAAAATGACGAGTGTTTTCTGGGTACATCTGCTGTGTCAAGGTCAGGACTTGTTGCTTGTTGGTGAGGTTGTTGAACAGAGCCAGATAATGACAGTTTCTCCTCTGTGTCGGGTCTTTGCTGTGATACAAGTTCTGGTTGATGGCAATCACCGAGAGGTATTTGTGGTGACTTCCTTCCGTGAACAGGTCGGTGATGCGATCTGTATTGGCCATACACATCATGTTGTCCAGCACGATCAGATTTCTGACTAACGAGCCGTTTCCAAATTCCAAATAACGAGCCCTTTCCAAATTCTCGGGTATGCCTCAAACAAATTTCACTCGAACGGTTGCCCCAAAGATGTCGTAATGGCATTGCCATCATTTGTAGAGCCAGACAATCTGTTGAGACGGTGGGAAGATTTTACCATCCTTTAATAGTTTGTATACTAAAAGTGCCTTTCCATACGAAGTGGGTCCCGACACGATCATGGTGAACGATATAACAGGACAAGAGCCGGAGCAGCAGTTGGAGCCAGAGCCAGAGCCGGAGTTGGAGCCGGAGCCACAGCCACAACCACAGCCGGAATCGAAGCTAGAGCCAAACCGGAGCTGGAGCCAGAGCAGTAGTCGGAGCCAAAGCTAGAGTCGGAGCCAGAGTTGTAGCCAGAGCAGGAACTAGTGTTGCTTGTGATAAACTATGTTTTCCCAGAGCCGTATCATGTTCCATGGTTTGGAATAAATCTTTGATCATTTAGCACATTAACCTCTATTCATGATATTTACAGTTTCGGGAAAATACATGAAATGAAGATAACACGTGGATCCTTTTATAGTCTGTTTAGAAATGTCGTTTATTTTGTTTAACGACACCACTAGAGCACATTGATCTATTCATCGTCGGCTATTGGATATCAAATTTGTTAATATGTATAGTCTCAGAGAGAAAGCCCTTCCATTAGTAGCAAGTAATATTTTATATGCACCACCCACAGACAGGATAACACATAGACGGCCTTTGATATACCAGTCGTAGTGTACTCGTTGGAACGAGAAACAGTCCAATGGGCCCACTGACAGAAATCGAACCGAGACTGACCACACATCAGACGAACTATTTAACAATGGGCTACGTCCTGCGCATAATAATGTTGTTTATTAAACCAGGCCCGTAGAAAGGATATCTTGAGTGAGGTGCACAAATTCTAGGGGGGGGGGGGGGGGGGGGGGGAGGGGGGGGGGGGGGGGGGGGGGGGGGGGGGGGGGGGGGGGAGGCACACGCCATATTTGTATGTTTATTTATCTGTAAATAAACGTATAAGTTAGGGATTGGATGGTTTGTTTTTTATTTTCAGTTCGATTTTCGGTTTTTGGTCCACAGTTTGATTTATTCACGATACTTATCACAAGTAGTACAAGTACACCAATTATCATATATACATTTTTATAAACTATTTTAAGACCATGTTATTTTTAATGGTCATTTTAAAAATAATTGTAAATATAAAATTATATCTTGACTAGAAAACAAAAATATAATTTTTACAATGTTATGTTAGCGTGTTCGTTGTGTCTCCCAGGATTTGAGTTCAGACGGTTGGCAAAATAATTTGGGAGGGGTTGGGGAGGGCGAGAATGCTAGGGGGTCTGGGGATAGTCTCTCCCGTATTTTTTATTGTTAATTGTTTTATTTTTTAAAGTCTGTAGGTGCATTCTGGAAACATAATATATGGGTGTCATGTACACATTATAGAAGTCTAAAAGAAAGATATATGTCAAGACATAGTTCTGTAATGCTTATTATTATTTTGAAAATGTCAAATCTTTGATGAGATGTATATATATATATTTTTTTTTTTAAAGTATGGATTACTCGATATAAGCACAAATACACAATATATAGGCCTACTGTTGATTATTTAACTCGACACAAGTTACATAATACGGTATCACTGATTAAAAAACAACAAGCATAAGTACATGCACATAATATATAACTGTGAATTATTCAATTAGTTATTATTTTTATTTTATTTTTGCTCGTACTAAAAGTGAAAAAAAAGTCTGCAAAGATTTATTTAAACAAAAAAAGAAAGCAAAGAAAATGCAAAGTAGTTTGCGTACATTGTAGTTCTGGGACTGTGGACGATTTCGTCCCGATAAAAAGTTACGAGAATTGGCGATGTTAAATCGTTTTAATATGACAGAAATTGGGCGCCATTTTATAATGATTGAAGTTAACACGTCTTTACTTTTTTCAGTTTTGACAAGTGGGACGAAACATACTTAAAATGTTTATTCTATCAGAGAATTAATCACTGAGGTCAGTCCCTATTTTGGGAGGTTACACTTTTTACGGTCCCAGAAAGAAATTCGTAGGATCCGAACGGCACCTATCGCCCATGCAAACATGTCAGGTTTAAGGAAATCGAATTCTGTGATTGGCCGAAATACTTTACGGGTCATGGGGATTACCAGCAAGGTTCGAAAACATGTATACATGTATCATTAAAAAACATCGAAATGAACCGTTTTTCGGTAACATGGAATAATCGTCTGAACCCTACCTCAAGTCGGAGACCTGTACATGTAACACAATGTGCCTGTAGACGTACTGTTATGTATATTTGATAAATATAACAACACGTTATTTAATATTTAACATGCATACAATACAGTCTGCGATACATGATCAAAGCAACAACACATTAAGCATTAACTCTTTTAGAGATTTACATACCACTGTCGGCCTGTACACTGAGCTCCAGTCTTGAACCAGAATTCACTGCTGGTGTAGAGACAGATGACAGGGCTTGGGTTAAAGCCACGTTTCCATTTGTATACACGGATAGTGACTTATCTGAGTGCGTATAGACGATGGACAGATGAGCCCAGCTGGATGAAGGCAAACCGAAGCCAGTGATGTCATTTCTGTGCAATCATCAATAAAAGTGATAAGAAAGTGTCATTCCGTGATCTGTAAATGACTATAATTGTACTATACCAAACACAATTCCATAGGCGACTATGTTAAAATTTGTGTTTAAAAACACTATATGCAATATATTAACCAAACTACAACCCTTTCCTCAAATTATTAACTGAAGAAAATGGTACCTTTCATGGCTCATTTTTGATATAAGCAGATATTTTTACAACACCCATTTTATGGGTTTAATGTACAGCTACCCCATACATGTGTCCAGTACAAAGCTACTTGACACAATGGTACTAGATGATATAAAATTAAATATATTGTTTGCCCAAATGAAACTAATTTATTTTTCCAACAAACACAGCCACATTTATCACCAATAACAGGACTTGTGGCAATAATGGCTCTGTTAGAGAACACCCGTAATCAATTTATTGTAGCATTGTATCTTACTCGTATTATGATTACTTATATGGAAGTTAAAGATTGTTTATTGAACGACACCACTACAGTACATTGATTTATTAGTCATCGGCTATTGGATGTCAAACATTTGATATTTTTAAAACAGTCGTAGAGAGGAAACTCACGATATTTTATCCATCAGTAGCAAGGGATCTTTTATATGCACCATCCCACAGATAGGACAGCACATACCACATCCTTTGATATACCAGTCGTTTTGCACTGGCTGGAAAGGGTAATATCCCAATAGCACCAGACGCTTTACCACTAGGAAACGTCCCTCCCTATTTGTTTATATGAACTGGTACATATATATGAGTAGCGTGTTACAGGTGCACACTCCGTGTCTTAAACTTTAAAGTGCCCCGGAAATCCTATGTTGTCATATAAATATAATGGATTTATTTCTGTTTAGTTATGAGGATGTAATATATTGGTTGGCTGCCGCCGCTGCAAGTATTATTAGTGTCATTGATATTTGTCTGATTGATCAATCTCCATCGGTGGGCCCATTCCGCTATTTTTCATTCCAGCTAGTGTACCACGACTGGTATATCAAAGGCCGTGATATGTGCTATCCTGTGTGTGGGATGATGCATAAGATCTCTTCCTACTAATGGGACATTTCAGCGGGTTTCCTCTCTAAGACTATATGTCAAAATTACCAAATGTTTGACATCCAATAGCCGATGATTAATTAATCAATGTGCTCGAGTGGTGTCGTTAAACAAAACAATGTATTTTTTATTGACATAATGTAGTATTTGAAAATCGTATGAATTGTGGGCGTTACATCCCACATTTTGATCTAGTGGGACGTAACACATTGATGTGAACCAAGATATGTTTAATCATGAAAGGATATTCATCCCATGTCTTACCCTAGAACATTTAGATTCGGAGTCTGTCCCATGTGTATTTGGAAGTGGTAAGTTCCACCAGGTTGTCTGATTCCTAGACTTGCTTCAGCGCCAGTAGCAAACCACATGGTGAAGGTGAAATCATCAGTATTGGTTTCAAGAGAACCAGATGAAGATACCAGTGTTGGACCCTCGACTCTTACGTCGAAACCTACACAAAAACATTATTTATGTAATAGTAATAACATTTAAAACATTATTAATGAAAAACATTAGTTACATGTGGTGAGGAATATTAAACTGGACACACACACACACACACACACACACACACACACACACACACACACACACACACACACACACAGACATGAATGTGTACACACACACACACACACACACACACACAGTACACACACACATATATACACGAATGTACACACACACACACACGAATGTACTCACACACGGATGTACACACGCACACACATACACACACACGAATGTACACACACACACGATTGTGTACACACAGACACACACATACACACACACACACGAATGTACATACACACACATATACACGAATGTACACACACACACACACACGAATGTACTCACACACGGATGTACACACGCACACACACACACACACACAAACAACGACACATACACACACACACACGAATGTACACACACACACACACACGAATGTACACACACACACACACACACACATGTACACACACACACACGAATGT